>NW_018407860.1:0-614 GCF_002113885.1 Mizuhopecten yessoensis
AAAACTAAATTAGATTGATACCGATTTATACATAGCTGATACACTGTTTTAGGTCTATACCCATGTATACATAGATATAACACTTTATTAGGTATATACCCATTTATACATAGATGAAACACTCTATTAGGTCTATACTTATGTAAACATAGCTGATACACTCTAGTATGTCTATTCCAATTTAAACATAGCTGAAACCCTCTAAAAGGTCTATACCCATTTATAAATAGCTTAATCACTCTATCACATCCATACTTATTCATACACAGCTTAAACATTCATTTAGGTCTATACCCATTTACACATTGCTGATACACTATTATAGGTCTATACAAATTTATACATAGCTGATACACTCTATTGCGTCCATTCCTATTCATGCATAGCTTAAACTCTGTAATAGGTCTATACCAATTTATAAATAGCTTAATCATTCTTATTGGTCTATAATCCATTTATACATAGCTAAATCACTCTAATAGGTCTATACCCATTTAAACATACATGAAACACTCTTTAAAGTCTATACCTCTTTCTACATAGATGAAACACTATATTAGGTCTATAATCCATTTACAAATAGCTGAAACACTCTATTAGATCTATACCCATTT
>NW_018407860.1:1719-2410 GCF_002113885.1 Mizuhopecten yessoensis
TTTTCTACATAGATGAAACACTATATTAGGTCTATAATCCATTTATACATAGCTAACTCACTCTATTAGGACTATACCGCTTTATACATAGCTGATACACTCTATTAGTTCTATACCCATTTCTACATAGCTGAAACACTCTATTAGATCGTTACCCATTTATGCATAGATGAATCATTCTATTAGGTCTATACCCATTTTTACATACATGAAAGACTCTAGTAGGTCTCTACCCATTTATACATACATGAAACACTCTTTAAAGTCTATACCTTTTTCTACATAGATGAAACACTATATTTGGGTATAGACCTAATAGCTGATACACTCTATTAGATCTATACCCATTTCTACATAGCTGAAACACTCTATTAGATCTTTACCCATTTATGCATAGATGAAACATTCTATTAGGTCTATACCCATTTTTACATAGATGAAAGACTCTAGTAGGTCTCTACCCATTTATACATAGATGAAACACTCTAGTAGGTCTATACCTATTTATACAAAGCTGATACATTCTATTACATATATACCCATTTATACATAGATGAAACACTCTAGTAGGTCTATACCCATTTCTACATAGCTTAATCACTTTATTAGGTCTATACCCATTTCTACATAGATGAAATACTCATAAAGGTATATACCCATTTATACATAGATGAAATACTCTATTAGGTCT
>NW_018407861.1:0-615 GCF_002113885.1 Mizuhopecten yessoensis
CCAATTCCTTCACCCAACACTAAACCCAACACCTAACCCTCAAATGTCTACACCTGCCACGAAAAAATACACCAATCATTCAAATTCCTACACCCGACACTAAAAATAACACAAAACATTAAAATTCCTACATCCGACACAAACACAACACCAAACACTCAAATTCCTACACCCGAAACCAAATAAAACACCAAACATTCAAATTCCTTAACCCAACACCATACACAACACAAAACATTCAAATTCTACACCCGACACCAAACACAACACCAAACACTCAAATTCCTTCACCCGACACTAAACACAACACCAAACATTCAAATTTCTACACCCGACACCAAATACAACACCAAACACTCAAACTCGTTCACCAAACACTTAACCCAACACCTAACACTCCAATTCCTACACTTGACACGAAACAAAACACTAATCATTCAAATTCCTACCCCGACACCAAACACAACACCAAACACTCAAACTCCTTCACCCAACACTAAACCCAATACCTAACACTCAAATTCCTACACAAGAAACCAAATACAACACAAAACATTCAAATTCCTACAACCGACACTAAACACAACACCAAACACACCACTAAACACTCAAATT
>NW_018407861.1:1757-2331 GCF_002113885.1 Mizuhopecten yessoensis
CACAACACCAAATATTACACAAAACTTTCAAATTACTACACTGGACACTAAACACAACAGCAAACACAACACCTAACACTCAAATTCCTACACCTGACACGAAACAATACACCAATCATTCAAATTCCTATACCCCACACCAAACACAACACCAAACACTGCAATTCATTCATCCAACACTAAAACCAACACCTAACCCTCGAATTCCTACACCTGACACGAAAAAATACACCAATCATTCAAATTCCTACCCCCGACACCAAAAACAACACAAAACATTAAAATTCCTACATCCGATACAAAACACAGCACCTAACACTCAAATTCCTTCCCCCGACACTAAACACAACACCAAACATTCAAATTCCTACACCCGACACCATACACACCACAAAACATTAAAATTCTACACTCGACACCAACCACAACACCTAACACTCAAATTCCTACACCTGACGCGAAACAATACACCAATCACTCAAATTCCTTCACCCGACACTAAACACAACACAAAACATTCAAATTTCTGCACCCGACACTAAACAAAACACCAAACACACAAATCCGTACACCC
>NW_018407862.1:0-616 GCF_002113885.1 Mizuhopecten yessoensis
ACAGGACAACATATTTAATGTTTAATAGCACAATATGACAAAATACTTAATGTTTAATAGTGCAACAGGGCAAAATATTTAATGTTTGATAGTGCAACATGACAACATATTTAATGTTTAATAGTGCAACAGGACAAAATATTTAATGTTTAATAGTGCAACATGACAAAATATTTAATGTTTAATAGCGCAATATGACAAAATATTAAGTGTTTGATAGTGCAACAGGACAACATATTTAATGTTTAATAGTGCAACATGACAAAAGATTTAATGTTTAATAGTGCAACATGACAAAATATTTAGTGTTTGATAGTGCAACATGACAACATATTTAGTGTTTAATAGTGCAACAGGACAAAATATTTAATGTTTAATAGTGCAACATGACAACATATTTAATGTTTAATAGTGCAACATGACAAAATATTTAGTGTTTAATAGTGCAACAGGACAAAATATTCAGTGTTTAATAGTGCAACAGGACAAAATATTTAGTGTTCGATAGTGCAACATGACAACATATTTAATGTTTAATAGTGCAACAGGACAACATATTTAATGTTAAAATGTGCAACATGACAAAATATTTAGTGTTTGATAGTGCAACAGGACA
>NW_018407862.1:1282-1760 GCF_002113885.1 Mizuhopecten yessoensis
TTTAATGTTTAATAGTGCAACAGGGCAAAATATTTAGTGTTTGATAGTGCAACATGACAACATATTTAATGCTTAATAGTGCAACAGCACAACATTTTTAATGTTAAATAGGGCAACAGGACAAAATATTTAATGTTTAATAGTGCAACATGACAAAATATTTAGAGTTTGATAGTGCAACATGACAAAATATTTAGAGTTTGATAGTGCAACATGACAAAATATTTAGTGTTTGATAGTGCAACAGGACAACATTTTTAATGTTAAATAGGGCAACAGGACAAAATATTTAGTGTTTGATAGGGCAACATGACAACATATTTAATGTTTAATAGTGCAACAGGACAACATTTTTAATGTTAAATAAGGCAACAGGACAAAATATTTAGTGTTTGATAGTGCAACATGACAAAATATTTAGTGTTTGATAGTGCAACATGACAAAATATTTAGTGTTTGATAGTGCAACATGACAACA
>NW_018407862.1:1830-2216 GCF_002113885.1 Mizuhopecten yessoensis
GACAAAATATTTAATGTTTAATAGTGCAACAGGACAAAATATTTAATGTTTAATAGTGCAACAGGACAAAATATTTAGTGTTTAATAGTGCAACATGACAACATATTTAATGTTTAATAGTGCAACAGGACAAAATATTTAATGTTTAATAGTGCAACAGGACAAAATATTTAGTGTTTGATAGTGCAACAGGACAAAATATTTAGTGTTTGAAAGTGCAACATGACAACATATTTAATGTTTAATAGTGCAACAGGACAACATATTTAATGTTAAATAGTGCAACATGACAAAATATTTAATGTTTGATAGTGCAACAGGACAAAATATTTAATGTTTATTAGTGCAACAGGACAAAATATTTAGTGTTTAATAGTGCAACAGGA
>NW_018407863.1:0-616 GCF_002113885.1 Mizuhopecten yessoensis
TGAAAACCGTAACAGGAACTTTAAGGCGCAGCAATAATTGTAACTGTGTATACGTATGTTCCCGTTACACCGTATTTTCTATGTGGACAACAGTGATTACTTTGTGGCTTTATTTCATTTCCAAACGTAACAAAGTATTAGTGTGAAGCGAAATTAAGGAAACGACATGATGCACACAAATGTAAATAAATGTCAACAGGTTCCTGCCCTGCATAACGTATCTTTAGGAATAATCACCTGTCCCTATGTTTTCAGTTAATTTTGTATGTGTCCCGCGTACCACGTCTAATGAGTTTTTTCCCATTTAACTTTATTATACTAAATATGATTGATAAGAACATAATATAAGAGGACAGCGTTTTTTTCCCCTCGATGCCCCCAAAATGAATGCAAAGAAGAAATATTCCGGTTCCATAAGACCACATTAGTCGCCTCATGCAATTTTCGCCTCCCTTGTTTAGCAGGCAGGCAGCACGTTCGTGCATTATTTGGACGTATGCCGGATGCTGTGTCTACACAACGTCTCTCTGCAAGTAGAATCAGCTATCATCGTAACACAACAGACAGCTCAAGTTTTTATGACAGGCTCTTCAGAAAGTTGGAGATCAATGTTACA
>NW_018407863.1:1850-2552 GCF_002113885.1 Mizuhopecten yessoensis
GCAAGAGAATAGGGTTTAGTAGAACATTACAAACTGACAAGAGAATATGGGCTAGTAGAAACATTACAAACTGACAAGAGAATAGGGTCTAGTAGAACATTACAAACTGACAAGAGAATATGGGCTAGTAGAACATTACAAATTGACAAGAGAATAAGGCCTAGTGGAACATTACAAACGGACAAGAGAATAGGGTCTAGTAGAACATTACAAACGGACAATAGAATAAGGCCTAGTAGAAACATAACAAACTAACAAGATAATAAGGCCTAGTAGAAACATAACAAACTAACAAGATAATAAGGCCTAGTAGAAACATTACAAACTAACAATAGAATAGGGTCTAGTAGAACATTAGAAACTGACAAGAGAATATGGGCTAGTAGAAACATTACAAACGGACAAGAGAATAGGGGCTAGTAGAACATTACAAACGGACAATAGAATAAGGCCTAGTAGAACATTACAAACTGACAAGAGAATATGGGCTAGTAGAACATTACAAACTGACAACAGAATAAGGCCTAGTAGAAACATTACAAACTAACAAGAGAATAAGGCCTAGTAGAACATTACAAATTGACAAGAGAATAGGGCCTAGTAGAAACATTACAAACTAACAAGAGAATAGGGTCTAGTAGAACATTACAAACTAATAAGAGAATAAGGCCTAGTAGAAACATTACAAACTAACAAGAGAAT
>NW_018407864.1:0-617 GCF_002113885.1 Mizuhopecten yessoensis
GTAATATTTTATTTACAGTCGCGAGATCTTTATCTTATTATTGTATTTCGGAACTCCTGGAATCATCTGTACTTTATGTTCTTCTGTACTTCATCAGAATGGCTTTCATTTTACAGGTCGACATTAATGTAATTGCTCTTATGAGTGATGAGCAGATGAAGGTGTACTTCCCAAATTTTGGGGATATGATTATTATAAAAGAGTATGCAACTCAGCATATGGAAGGACGGAAAAGCCCTACAGGACTTCTAGATAAACTTAGAGCAAAAATTTCAAGTAAAAGAGAAAGAAGGAAAAGGACACCTTTCAGTGAAGGACATGATGATGGACGGTCGTCAAAATTAATTGGCAACAAAAATGCGGAGAAAAATGTCTGAAGAGTTGAACTAGGTTGGTTAAAACATGACGACAATGGCAGCTTCAAACAGGTGAAGGCACCAAAAGGTGGAGGTGTCAGGCACCTTCGAGTTTCGACAGGATGTCTCGTGAATTCTTTGCTTGAAAACGCTAGAAACCTGTTTCTTCCAAACGGGATATCAGCACTAGGAGAAAGAGTTGAAATGTTTGATTTGGAGTTATGGGACATGAACCATATTACAATAGAGGAATCCGTCACA
>NW_018407864.1:2180-2738 GCF_002113885.1 Mizuhopecten yessoensis
AATTCCTTCATTTGCACAGAATTGCCTTTATTTCACTCGTCATCTCAAACCAAAATAATGGACAATAGATAAAACATGTCCTGTAATCGAGGAATAACAATTGACTTCTCCGGTGTTTTTAATTTATGCAACCGATATAACGGGACGTGTGGTGACTGCTACGAGATGCGCTTGATAAAACTTGCTAAGCTTTTTGTGCTTTTCCGTTTTTGTATGTGTATAATGTATCAGTTTACGTTGTTTGTGTTTAATGTAACCGAAATGGTTATTTAAGCAGTTTAAGCTATGATAAGTTAAAGTCAAAACCAGTTTCCTTTACACATGAAATGAATTCACACTTAATTTCACACTTTTGCACATATTTGTAACTTGTAGTTATCATGTCTACAAAGATCTATTAGGTAAATTGAGAAATCAGTTTTACTATATGCTGACTCTCCTGTGTTCTTACAGACGACGCCACCGCCTACACAACAAACAACGACGGTGCACGTTCTTGCCGGAACACCAAAGGTAAGTTTAATTGTTATCTTAAAGTTGGCATCATATAATTACATT
>NW_018407864.1:11246-11716 GCF_002113885.1 Mizuhopecten yessoensis
TTATATCAAAAGTATGCAAGAGGATTTGGTAGCAACCTTAGAGCTTATGTAAGCATAGACGGGTACACCTAGTAAATGTATTGTGATAACATAAGTGTAACGGGTAACCTAGTAAAGGCTAATATATTGCGATTACATAAGTGAAACGGATAAACCTAGCAAAGGTAAATACACTGTGATTACATAAGTGTAACGGGTAATCCTAGTAAAGGTAAATACATTGTAATTACATAAGTGTAACGGGCAAACCTAGCAAAGGTAAATACATTGTGAGTACATAAGTGTAACGGGTAAACCTAGTGAAGGTAAATACATTGTGATTAAATAAGTGTAACGGGTAAACCTAGTAAAGGTAAATACATTGTGATTACATAAGTGTAACGGGTAACCTAGTAAAGGTTAATATATTGTGATTACATAAGTGAAACGGGTAAACCTAGCAAAGGTAAATACATTGTGATTACATAAGT
>NW_018407864.1:11931-12412 GCF_002113885.1 Mizuhopecten yessoensis
TGATAAAACGAAGTTTTGATTTTACAGTATTTGGCCATACTTATTTTACTTTGAAAATAAGTTCGTCAAAATTTAATTGATTCAGAGAACAATGTATACGGCTGTTATAAAGATGGTGAACATGTATGCACAGTTCACACAAGCTCATTCATTGCCATAATTATATAAGCAGTTGCCAACAACAGTTATAATGGTGTTTTCTGTCGATTGTTGTTATCACACTTAGCAAGTGACAATGTGTTGTGTAATAGTTCAATATGGTGTGTTTCTAGCAGAAAGAGAAGTGTTCACATACATGACGTGTTGTGAATAGGTAGTGATTTCCTTTCTTTGTGATTTACAGTGTATACATTTATACCACAACGGTATATTTTGCTTTCAGGCAACCATTAGCAGTGATCAGACGAATGATCGACTAGTCGACATCAGTCAAGAATAGGTTAATTACAAATCTTTTAAACATTTCGGACGTCGAAAGATA
>NW_018407864.1:13129-14097 GCF_002113885.1 Mizuhopecten yessoensis
CTGCATGGTAATTTGGCATTGTTTCGAAACAGCCATATGAAATATGACACCATGTTTTGACATCAAGTCCCTGCAAGGACATTCTTTTTTTAAATTTTGGACGGGCGTTTTGCATTTCCATATGTTGATTGTTGTTAAGACATTTTGGACTGCAGGGACGTTATATCTATGCTCGAGTTTTAATGATATTGAAACAAACAAGACATATTATCAACATGGGTTTAAAATTATTATTATTATCGTTTAGCATTGGAAAGGGCACCTATGAAACAGCGGGGAAAATAATGGCCTACAGCATTGTCCACGGCGGACCAACCCCAGCCTTTGTTAGCAAAGTCCTTTACAACGCCATTGTTAAAGGTGTACATCTGACCAGTCCAGTAGTCACTGACATCGTAGACTATGATGTACGCGAGAGCATGAACAAAGTAAGTAATACATTATCAGCTTTTCTAATTCAATGTCAACCCGTGTTTGCAATTGTAACGGACTGCTCTTTTCCTTTTCGGACGGGAAGATATCTTAAATTAAACTTAATCTATTCAACAACAGTGACGAAATAGGCAAGTTTAGGAACTTTGTTCAGGCACTTTACTACATATGAGTCATAACACTACAGACATGAATTTTTCATAATTTTAACATGGAGTATAACTGATGGATCTTGCCGCGAAAGAGCCATATAGTGCAGCATCTACAGTTAAATCATCTAAAATATAAATACCTGCTTTATTTCTTCGTAGTTATTTCCAGATTTTTTTTTAAGATGAAAGGGTTTAAAAACGCATGTATTTTGACGTCGCGGTGCTTTGAATTAAAATATTGTAATTCACGTTATTTTGTTACCCAAAAACATTTTCAATTACATTGTATCTGCTTCAAAGGGGTACAAAGATATTTTACAAAACTATTACAAAAAAACCTTTAATGTGATATTAGCGGTGCTAAAATAGTGCTAAAATAGTTTC
>NW_018407864.1:16229-17012 GCF_002113885.1 Mizuhopecten yessoensis
TAGTGTAACGGGTAACCTAGTAAAGGTAAATGTATTGTAATTACATAAGTGTAACGGGTAAACCTAGTAAAGGTAAATACATTGTAATTACATAAGTGTAACGGGTAACCTAGTAAAGGTAAATACATTGTAATTACATAAGTGTAACGGGTAAACGTAGTAAAGGTAAATACATTGTAATAACATAAGTGTAACGGGTAAACCTAGTAAAGGTAAATACATTGTAATTACAACGATTTACCTTTACTAGGTTTACCCGTTACACTTATGTAATCACAATGTATTTTCCTTTACTAGGTTTACCCGTTACACTTATGTAACGGGTAAACCTAGTAAAGGTAAATACATAGTGATTACACAAGTGTAACGGGTAATCACTATGTATTTACCTTTACTAGGTTTACCCGTTACATAAGTGTAACGGGTAAACCTAGTAAAGGTAAATCGTTGTAATTACAATGTATTTACCTTTACTAGGTTTACCCGTTACATAAGTGTAACGGGTAAACCTAGTAAAGGAAAATACATTGTGATTACATAAGTGTAACGGGTAAACCTAGTAAAGGTAAATCGTTGTAATTACATAAGTGTAACGGGTAAACCTAGTAAAGGTAAATACATAGTGATTACACAAGTGTAACGGGTAAACCTAGTAAAGGTAAATACATTGTAATTACATAAGTGTAACGGGTAACCTAGTAAAGGTACATACATTGTAATTACATAAGTGTAACGGGTTAACCTAGTAAAGGTAAATACATTGTAATTACATAAGTGTAACGG
>NW_018407864.1:17781-18002 GCF_002113885.1 Mizuhopecten yessoensis
GTCTTATATTTTCCTGCGGTATGCTAAAGTGTTGATACTTTCTAGTTTTGTTGCTCCAGTAACTATCCTTGCTGATTCTTTGAGAATTTATTTAAGTTTATTGATAAGGAAATTTGGTCAAAAATACCAAAAAACGTCAGCGTAATCGAGTATATGCATAATACTTGATAAGTATGTACGTTCTAAGGTGCTTTAGAAATAATACAGTCTGCATGGTAAGT
>NW_018407864.1:19089-19547 GCF_002113885.1 Mizuhopecten yessoensis
TGTGGTGTCGTACACTTGTACTGACTGGTGACGTACACTTGTAGTGACTGGGGTCGTACACTTGTACTGACTGGTAACGTAAACTTGTAGTGACTGGTGACGTACACTTGTACTGATTGGTGATGTACACTTGTAGTGACTGGGGTCGTACACTTGTACTGACTGGAGTCGTACACTTGTACTGGCTGGTGGCGTACACTTGTAGTGACTGGTGTCGTACACTTGTACTGGCTGGGGGCGGACACTTTTAGTGACTGGGGTCGTACACTTGTACTGACTGATGACGTACACTTGTATTAAAAGGAGTCGTACACTTGTACTGACTGATGACGTACACTTGCATTGACTGGTGACGTACACTTTTACTGATTGGTGACGTACATTGTATCGACTGGTGACGTACACTTGTATTAAAAGGTGTCGTACACTTGTACTGACTGGTGTCGTACACTTGTACT
>NW_018407864.1:20638-20722 GCF_002113885.1 Mizuhopecten yessoensis
GTAGTTTGATGTTGGTGTTCCTGCTCCATTTTCCTGGGTTTTTTCCTATTTTTGATTTCATTTGTTGCCTTTTGAATTTCTTGT
>NW_018407864.1:20751-20845 GCF_002113885.1 Mizuhopecten yessoensis
TTGATTTTCACACCTCATCTTGAACTGTTGACACGACATCGGCCAAATAAGAATATTGCCTTCGACGCAAATTCATTAATACTAGCTGCCTTTT
>NW_018407864.1:22356-45700 GCF_002113885.1 Mizuhopecten yessoensis
ATATTTAGATTATTTATTTATAAATATATATAAGTATAAAAAACGATATATTGTTCAAGGTAGATATAGATATATATATAACACAAATTTGCCGACCAAATAAAGCTACACTTTTAATCACTGTAACAACCCATGCAAACCCTTCTTCGCACAACAATAAACCATTTATGAAATAACGGCGTATACGGTAGCATGAAAGCCGTTGGCAGCGAACACATTCTGTAGGGAGCGCTGATGCCCATTTTAGATTTAGTTAACTTTTTCATATTTAATTTCAATTACAGAGTGTTCATGAAACATGCATCATAAGGACATGTCGTAAAAAGTGCTTGCATTGATGTATACAAATCACCTGAATATTCTTGAATTATTTGAATATCACCACTTATTATTAACGAGTATTATGACGACTTTTTTCAAACAAATTTAAGGCATTTCGACGAAATTCTCTTCACCAGTATCTATATCATTTATGATATTTAAGATGAGAGTTACATGAAGAGATTTTATTACTTTAAATCCTCTGAAGAGGGCACATATCCGGACTTTGTTAGAATAACTCGTTTAACTTACGAAAAGGGATTTGTTTAATAGTCGACCCGGTGGACAATGACCAGGTTTTTAATTATTGGTACTAGTCAAATCTCAAATATCTACCCGTATTGTACGTATTAAACTATGATTTGTATGTCCTGAAAAGCAGGTTCCGAATTATGCACGGAACATATCTAGTACAGTTTGGAAATTATTATTCAATTTTGAAGTTTTTTTTTTAATTTTGTATTTACCATCATCAGGAAAATCTAAAAATACAATATTATGACTGAAAAAAGGATAAAACCTACCTGTATAAGAGCCATAAAGCAAAACTGCAACAAGTTCTTATCCAAGAAATCGCCACTGTATTTGCCTTCTTCTTGCAAACTTCGGAAGAGCTCAATCCAATACTGGATACATTCCTTTCTAAGGAAACCCCACCAACTTTCAATTCTTTGATTTGCGGTACTTGGTCCATAAATGAAAGCATTCTCTCTCCGGTTATTACGATGAAAAAAATGCTGAAAATCGCACACATGTCCATTTTCTGTACCGTAATCTGTTCTCACGATACGAGGAGTACCACCACATTCTTTCACAGCTTCTAGAAAATATCCCCCAACTATCTTTGGATTATTATTTGTCTGATGCACGTTAAGCCAAATTAGCTTTCTCGAATATCCATCTATGCACCCACGTATACACATGCCAAACGGTTTAATTTTGTCATATCCATCAATATGCCAAACATAATTAGGTCCGCGAGCAAAGTATGCTCGACGAACGAGACGACGGGACATCCTCGTTTCCACTTCTATAGGGTCTATTTCTTTTAGAATAAGCCGAATATCCTCCTTTCTGATGCTCAAACCTTTTTCTTTGCACTTTCCGTACATTATTCGATATCCATGAAGCTGACCTGATTTTCGCACCTCATCTTGAACTGTTGACACGACATCGGCCAAATGAGAATATTGCCTTCGACGCAAATTAATTAATACTAGCTGCCTTTTCAAGTGTCTCTCACATATATTAACGTTATGTCTCTCAGATAAAATAATAACTATATCTTTGTACGTTAAACCGATGTCAAAATAAATTTTGATAAGGAAATCTCGATCATTTACATCAGCCATGCTGGATCAGTGAACGCCAAGTTATAACGGGAAATAGGAACATAAGCGCACGGTTTAGTAACTCGTGCGCAACGATAAGTAATCCGTGCGCACGGTTTGTTAATCCGTGTGCACGGTTTGTTAATCCCTGCACACGGTTTGGCAATACGTGTGCACGGTTTGGTAATCCGTGTGCACGGTTTGGTAATCCGTGTGCACGGTTTGGTAATCCGTGTGCACGGTTTGGCAATCCGTATGCACGGTTTGATAATCCGTGCGCACGGTTTGGCAATCCGTGTTCACGGTTTGGAAATCCGTGCGCACGGTTTGGCAATCCGTGTGCACGGTTTGACAATCCGTGCGCACGGTTTAATAATCCGTGTGCACGGTTTGGCAATCCGTATGCACGGTTTGATAATCCGTGCGCACGGTTTGGCAATCCGTGTGCACGGTTTGTTAATCCCTGCACACGGTTTGGCAATACGTGTGCACGGTTTGGTAATCCGTGTGCACGGTTTGGTAATCCGTGTGCACGGTTTGGCAATCCGTGTTCACGGTTTGGAAATCCGTGCGCACGGTTTGGTAATCCGTGTGCACGGTTTGGTAATCAGTGCGCACGGTTTGTTAATTCGTGTGCACGGTTTGTTACTCCGTGCGCACGGTTTAGTAAATGTTTTACCATGTCCCTTCGGGGGCTCCGTAGTACTATGTATTCTTTACCTAGTAATATTTTTTTGAAATTTCAAAATAATCAAACAAAGTCAAAATTAAATATATATATATATAGTATTTTTAACTTGTTTTCAATGTCTGTTTTCTTTACATTGGCTGAACAATTTGAGCACAAACTATGCATTTCCCTTAAAGGAACGTTTAAATATGTTACAAAAAAATAAGCGGAAAAAATATGGTTTATTTTTTAGATTATGATATAAAAAGCTGATTTATCTTTGCTTTCGTTTTTCTTTTGACATCTTAATGATACGCAATGGAGTTTATGTTTAACGAAAGAGACGGACGAGATGTTTACAACGAATATAAACAATAACAATATTGAGCAGTGCAAAGTAGTTTTTCCGATTTTTGAAAGCTGGTCGAATAATGACTGTCTTGATTAAGTTACAGATGTTATTGTGTTTGATATTTTTTTTTAAATCTAATGCGAATTTCATGAAAATTAGTGTGATTATAGAAAATGAAATGGAGAACAACATATCAAACGATGGTGTCTTTACACAAAAAAATGAAAACGTGACAAGGTTTTAAAGATTACCCCTTTATGTTAATTAGATAACGTTACGAATAAAATACACTTCTAAGATATCTTTCTTTCATCAAACTATAAGTTAGATTACAGAGCACACTATGCAACAAACCGCATCAAAATCGGATAGGAAATAAGAAAGAAAAGAAACATGCAAAAAAAACCTGTCATTTTAGTTTATGGATAAATCTCAATTAATAGGTCAGCTACATAAGGCTACTATATATCAAATTAAAGGTAACGATATACAGAAGATTATGCAATAAATACTGATAAAATCCATGGAAAAGTGAAGTCGCCATGAACAAAAGAATTTAAGAGAAATCTGCAAATTTGTTAAAATCGCAAAAATGCCCAAACAGCAATAACTCAGTCAATATGGCACAAAAAATATCAGTTTCAAGGAAATCTCACAAAGTACCAAATGAAGAAAGTTTCATGGAAATCGGTTAAGAATTAAAACTTTTATCATCAAAAGAAATATTTCGAAAAAAACTAAATTTTCACAATGGCACCAAGGGCAACAACTCTGCAAAAAGGGCATTTACAGAAATTTACTGTATACCAGACTTTTTGTCATCTTGTCGAGTACACGATGCAAGAAACCGCGTTATAATCTGTTCACAATTAAGCGAGATATAAGCAAAATACCTTTAGCTGAAAACGTCATTTTTTGCGATATGGGGAAATGCAATTACTTTGCAAATAGGACACGTAGAAAAATCTACTTTATATCAAATTGAACAAACATATCCAAAAAAGATGATACAAAAGACCGCATCGAAATCGGTTCACTACTAAAAACGTTATGAACAAAAAACAAAGAGTGCCTGTTTTGTGTTGTCTCAGGATATGTTGAGTTTTTGGGAGGTTGGTACGAGTATACATCATATATCGGACAACTCATTTTTTGGGGGATCGGTTTTGAGAAATGGGCGTTTAGGAAGTTTTATGGAGAGTTATGCTTATTTCGTCGAAAAAATGTTTGCCCACGTAAACGGTTTAGTTTTTACGTAAAAAGCCGTCAAATTTTAAGTTACCTTAAGTTACCTAACCCTCTAATCGCGGCGGTGAGGCCGCTAATTAGGGTTAGGGTTAGGGTTAGGGTTAGGTGGTTTTTGCGAGAGTGCGCACCTACCAACTCGTCAATGTCATGAGAAATGTCACGTGACTTATGGAAGGCGGAGTTATTTTGTAGATTACGTGATGTAAAGGCCGCCATCTTTTCGGGATATGTATTCATGATGGATGTATTTATTGCTCACCATTAGACATATAGTGAATGAATTAGAGGTACGACAACATGTTGTGGATATTATATCATATCCATGATGGATAGATGGATTTGTCACCCTTTCGACGATTTGACCGGTATGTTGATTACTGTTAAATGATATTTAAATAGTGTTTGTACATATTTAAAACATAATTTTAGCAAGCATTAGTAGAGTTTGTCATGGAAGCTGTGCATGGGATGTTTTGAACTGCAAAGTTATGGTGTTACTTATGTGGCATGTTCTATGATATTGATTTTAAATAATTGTTTACCTAGATAAGTATTTGCGAGTCATTTATGTACCGAAAGCAAATTAGTGTGAAGGCCCGATTCTCCGAACACCTGATAATCTAAAATTAGTATTGTAATAATTCATATATTATTAAAAATTCTTTTCGTCATAAACTTAGTGAGTTTATCCTAAACCTTGACCTTAAACTTTAACTTTATGTTTAACTTAACCTTTACGTTAAACCTAACTTTCAAGTTAACCTTATCGTTAAATTTCACCTCAAACTGAAATGTAACCTTAAACATATCATTAACTTATGGTTGACCTTAAACTTTTATCAAAATTAACCTTAAACTCAACCTTAACGTTAAACTTACCATTAATCTTAATCTGAACCTTAAACTTAACATTAACTTTAAACTTAATATTAGCGTTAAACTTCACCTTATTGTTAAACTAAATATTTGAGTTAAATGTAACCTTAAATTTATCCTGAACGTGATTATTTTTACCTTACACTTTAGGTTAAGGTTAAACGATACGTTAAACTAAAACTTAATGTTAAGTTTCACCTGAACGTTAAACGTAAACTTAACCTTAACCTTAACGTTTACGTTCAACAAAATCTTGGAGTAAAACCAAACCTCAAACGCAAACGTTACTTTTAACTTAACCATACACCTAAGGTCAACGTTAAACTTAACCTTAAACTCAACCTTAACTTCAAACGTAACCTTGAACTTAACCTTTACGTTAAACCTAACCTTAACGTTAAACCTAACCTTTAAATTATCCTTAGAGTTAAAGTTAACATTAACGTAACCATAAACTGAACCTTAACGTTAAACTTACCCTTTACGTTCAACGTAAACATAAACTTAACCTTGAGCTTAACCTTAACGGTAAATGTAAACTTAAAGTTAACCTTTATCTAAACCTTTACGTTATACCTATCCTTAAAGTTAAACCTAACCTCAAACTGAAATATAACTTTAATCTTAACCATGAACCTAATGTTAAACTTAAACTTAAACTTAAACTTAAAAGTTAACCTTAAAGTTAGGGTTAGGGTTAGGGTTCGGGTTAGGGTTAGGTTTTTTTTGCGAGAATGCGCACCTACCAAATCGTCAATGTCATGAGAAATGTCACATGACTAAGGTAAGGCGGAGTTATTTTGTGTATTCTTAACAGAGGATAGCTGTGTGGTATATATGTGTATTCCAAACAGAGGATAGCTGTGTGATATATATGTGTATTCCTAACAGAGGATAGCAGTGAGGTGTATAAGTGTATTCCTAACAGAGGATAGCTGTGTGGTTATATATGTGTATTCCTAACAGAGGATAGCTGTGTGGTATATATGTGTATGCCTAACAGAGGATAGCTGTGTTGTATATATATATGCGTATGCCTAACAGAGGATGGCTGTGTGGTTATATATGTGTATTCCTAACAGAGGATAGCTGTGTAGTATATATGTGTATGCCTAACAGAGGATAGCGGTGTTGTATATATATATGCGTATGCCTAACAGCGGATGGCTGTGTGGTTATATATGTGTATTCCTAACAGAGGATAGTTGTGTGGTATATATGTGTATTCCTAATAGAGGATAGCTGGGTGGGATATATGTGTATTCCTAACAGGAAAGCTGTGTGGTTATATAAGTGTATTTCTAACAGATGCCTAACAGAGGATGGCTGTGTGGTTATATATGTGTATTCCTAACAGAGTATAGCTGTGTGGTATATATGTGTATGCCTAACAGAGGATAGCTGGGTTGTATATATATATGCGTATGCCTAACAGCGGATGGCTGTGTGGTTATATATGTGTATTCCTAACAGAGGATAGCTGTGTGTGGTTATATAAGTGTATTCCTAACAGTGGATAGCTGTGTGGTATACATGTGTATTCCTAACAGAGGATAGCTGTGTGGTTATATAAGTGTATTCCTAACAGAGGATAGCTGTGTGGTTATATTAGTGTATTCCTAACAGAGGATAGCTGTGTGGTATATATGTGTATTCCTAACAGAGGATAGCTGNTGTGTATTCCTAACAGGAAAGCTGTGTGGTTATATAAGTGTATTTCTTACAGTGGATAGCTGTGTGGTTATATAAGTGTATTCCTAACAGTGGATAGCTGTGTGGTTATATCAGTGTATTCCTAACAGAGGATAGCTGTGTGGTTATATTAGTGTATTCCTAACAGAGGATAGCTGCTGTGTGGTATATATGTGTATTACTAACAGAGGATAGGTGTGTGGTATATATGTGTATTCCTAACAGAGGATAGCTATATTGTATTTATATGCGTGTATTCCTAACAGAGGATAGCTGTGTGGTATATAAGTGTATTCCCAACAGAGGATAGCTGTGTGGTATATAAGTGTATTCCTAACAGTGGATAGCTGTGTGGTAAATATGTGTATTCCTAACAGAAGATAGCTGTGTGGTATTTATGTGTATTCCTAACAGAGGATAGCTGTGTTATGATATAAGTGTATTACTAACAGAGGATAGCTGTGTGGTTATATAAGTGTATTCCTAACAGAGGATAGCTGTGTGGTATATATGTGTATTCCTAACAGGAAAGCTGTGTGGTTATATAAATGTATTTCTTACAGTGGATAGCTGTGTGGTTATATAAGTGTATTCCTAACAGTGGATAGCTGTGTGGTTATATCAGTGTATTCCCACCAGAGGATAGCTGTGTGGTATATAAGTGTATTCCTAACAGTGGATAGCTGTGTGGTAAATATGTGTATTCCTAACAGAGGATAGCTGTGTGGTATATATGTGTATTCCTAACAGAGGATAGCTGTGTGGTATTTATGTTTATTCCTAACAGAGGATAGCTGTGTGGTATATATGTGTATTCCTAATAGAGGGTAGCTGTGTGGTATATATGTGTATGCCTAACAGAGGATAGCTGTGTTGTATATATATATATGTATGCCTAACAGAGGATAGCTGTGTGGTATATATGTGTATTCCTAACAAAGGACAGCTGTGTGGTATATATGTGTATTCCTAACCGTGAATAGCTGTGTGGTTATATAAGTGTATTTCTAACAGAGGATAGCTGTGTGGTTATATATGTGTATTCCTAACAGAGGATAGCTGTGTGGTATATATGTGTATTCCTAACAGAGGATAGATGTGGGGTTATATAAGTGTATTCCTAACAGAGGATAGCTGAGTGGTATATATGTGTATTCCTAACAGAGGATAGGTGGGTGCTTATATAAGTGCATTCCTAACAGTGGATAGCTGTGTGGTATATATGTGTTTTATCCTAACAGAGGATAGCTGTGTGTTATATATGTGTTTTATCCTAACAGAGGATAGCTGTGTGTTATATATGTGTTTTATCCTAACAGAGGATAGCTGTGTGGTATATATGTGTATTCCTCACAGTGAATAGCTGTGTGGTTATATAAGTGTATTCCTAATAGAGGATAGCTGTGTGGGATATATGTGTATTCCTAACAGAGGATAGGTGGGAGCTTATATAAGTGCATTCCTAACAGTGGATAGCTGTGTGACATATATGTGTTTTATCCTAACAGAGGATAGCTGTGTGGTATATATGTCTTTTATCCTAACAGAGGATAGCTGTGTGGTATATATGTGTGTTCCTAACAGTGAATAGCTGTGTGGTTATATAAGTGTATTCCTAACAGAGGATAGCTGTGGTGTATATATGTGTATTCCTAACAGAGGATAGATGATTTCTTACAGTGGATAGCTGTGTGGTTATATAAGTGTATTCCTAATATAGGATAGCTGTGTGGTATATATGTGTATTCCTAATAGAGGATAGCTGTGTGGTATATGATAGCTGTGTGGTATATATGTGTATTCCTAACAGAGGATAGGAGGGTGCTTATATAAGTGCATTCCTAACAGTGGATAGCTGTGTGACATATATGTGTTTTATCCTAACAGAGGATAGCTGTGTGTTATATATGTGTTTTATCCTAACAGAGGATAGCTGTGTGTTATATATGTGTTTTATCCTAACAGAGGATAGCTGTGTGTTATATATGTGTTTTATCCTAACAGAGGATAGCTGTGTGTTATATATGTGTTTTATCCTAACAGAGGATAGCTGTGTGGTATATATGTGTTGTATCCTAACAGAGGATAGCTGTGTGGTATATATGTGTAGGCCTAACAGAGGATAGCTGTGTTGTATATATATATCTGTATTCCTAACAAAGGACAGCTGTGTGGTATATATGTGTAATTCCTAACAGAGGATAGGTGGGTGCTTATATAAGTGCATTCCTAACAGTGGATAGCTGTGTGACATATATGTGTTTTATCCTAACAGAGGATAGCTGTGTGTTATATATGTGTTTTATCCTAACAGAGGATAGCTGTGTGTTATATATGTGTTTTATCCTAACAGAGGATAGCTGTGTGGTATATATGTGTGTTCCTAACAGTGAATAGCTGTGTGGTTATATAAGTGTATTCCTAATATAGGATAGCTGTGTGGTATATATGTGTATTCCTAACAGTGGATAGCTGTGTGGTATATATGTGTATTCCTAATAGAGGATAGCTGTGTGGTATATGATAGCTGTGTGGTATATATGTGTATTCCTAACAGTGGATAGCTGTGTGGTATATATGTGTATTACAAACAGAGGATAGCTGTGTGGTATATATGTGTATGCCTAACAGAGGAAAGTGCATTCCTAACAGTGGATAGCTGTGTGGTATATATGTGTATTCCTAACAGAGGATAGCTGTGTTGTATATATATATGTGTATTCCTAACAAAGGACAGCTGTGTGGTATATATGTGTATTCCTAACAGAGGATAGCTGTGTGGTATCTATGTGTATTCCTAACAGTGAATAGCTGTGTGGTATATATGTGTATTCCTAACAGAGGATAGCTGTGTGGTATATATGTGTATACCTAACAGAGGATAGCTGTGTTGTATATATGTGTATTACTAACAGAGGATAGCTGTGTGGTATATATGTGTATTCCTAACAGAGGATAGCTGTGTGGTTATTTAAGTGTATTCCTAACAGAGGATAGCTGTGAGGTATATATGTGTATTCCTAACAGAGGATAGCTATATTGTATTTATATGCGTGTATTCCTAACAGAGGATAGCTGTGTGGTATATAAGTGTATTCCTAACAGAGGATAGCTGTGAGGTATATATGTGTATTCCTAACAGAGGATAGCTGTGTTGTATGGAGGATAGCTGTGTGGTATATATCAATTTCATTACTATATGTGTATTACAAACAGAGGATAGCTGTGTGGTATATATGTGTATTCCTAACGGAGGATAGCTGTGTGGTATATATCAATTTCATTACTATAAAAGCAAAACATACAAACAGAAGTAAGAGAGATATTTACGTATCTAACATTAAAATGGTATTTGTCAACTAACTGAAATGCATTTCTCATTTCCTTTCTATGGGTGTCATAAATTACCGCTACATATGAGCACGGACTTAAATAGCGATCTATTTCCGTGAATCTACACAATGTCTGCTTTATATCAGTCTTATATTTCGATCTCGTTTTAATAAAACAAAAAAACGCGAAAGCGAAAGTTTGGCACCACAAAAGTAATGTTACGATTTATTTCATCTTTGAACATACAAGTTATTCCACGGAACACCACCAAAGTAATGTTACGATCTACAACATACACGGATTTAGATTATATTCAAACAGATAATTTGTTTATAACTTTCTTCATTTTTTACTCGCGGTATAATGCACAACAAAAAGAATACGTATGATTAATACCACAAGCATCGGGATTAGTCTTAGATTTGTTTGTGTATAGATCATATTCGTGCATCAGATTGGTTGTTACGTCTCTGGTTGATGTACTTGTCGATTCTCCACTCCGCTGGGACCTGAGAATTGGTCACAGCTATATTTGGACCTACACTAAGGTGTTTAGAGTATTTTTTACACGTTTGGGGGATTCATTCTCAGATTCTCAGGTCCCTATGCTCCACTCCAGCAAATTCTCGTCACACTTCAGCGATTGTGTCTCATTTACAGATGTGCTATGCTTTTGTATGTCTTTGCTTTGTGCCTACTGTAGCCGACTTGTTTCCGTTACCAGTGTGATAAAATTTCACATATATGGCAGTGTGATTTAAATTCTTTGTTGTTGGGTTATTTAACAACACTGGTTAGGGCAAAGTGTCGACTTCAATATACTTGCAACAATCCCAACCCACCACTATTATGCACGAACCTGATAGCTACATTCATAATCAGCTGCAGGGAAAAATCCTCCCCTGTAGCGACATTTTCGTATACGGTGAATATATATTTAGGGTAACAGAAAGAAACTAATATTTACATTAAAATGTATTTCAGTTAAAATCTGCGAAAAAATGATAACCTGTATGATAGAAAAAGGTTTGAAAAGCAGTACAGGCGGATGAATAGACGAACAAAAGGTGAAAAATAACATTCTTCTTCGAGACCGGTATTGATCGGGTGAAACTGGAAATTAACGGGTCGTTTCATTTCATGAACAGCATATAACAGTATATGAAGTTGTATTCATTTCAGAAAAATGTACCCTTTCTCTGGAGCTGAGATGCAGGCTGGAAAAGACAGCTGTAGTGGTCTAACCGTAGGGGATGTATTCATTTTCAGAAAGATTGTTGTTAAAAACGACACAGGAAAATAGTTGCAATGTTCACACAGGTTACCCCGATCCTTACGGTACGGTGTTCTCTGGTCACGGCGGAACAAAGTAAGCTTAGTCGAATAAACATTTTTATTTGCAAACATCAACTTTCTCTTATCTAAAGCCTGATTTTTTTTACCAATAAGATATATGAGGATAAGACGAACGATCAAATATCAAAACACCAAAGGGTTGTACATTATACCAAAAAAGGTGCACATTTAATCTACCGATTTATAAGAAAGTATCGTGATCTTTTAGTAGGAATACTGATTTATCTCCTAATATGTATTATGCCGCGAAAAAAACACCTATGACAACTCTGATATGCTAACTAAAGTATTGCAAATATGGAGATCTGATCAGTTTATTTCTTATCTTAATCAGAGACGTACATACTGGCTTTATATGTTTCTGTCGTAATTTAACCATTTTTCAGGAAAGTACAATTTCATTAGGATCCGTTGTGTACGGAGTACAGATTTTCAAAATGAGAAAAAGAACTGATGAAGAACACTGTCGTGTCAGATGCCTCCCCCATCACCGGCGAACACACATATACACTTCACAACTTTCTTCTTCTTCTAAGAACACAAACCTGAACACAATAGCTTTACTGATCATTTGTATTTGTTTTGCCTCGCTCATCTCGGCGCACTTATAACGGATATGTAAGAAAGATATCAGAAATACATGTAGTTTTAGATGCTTTCCAATTACATTTAACGGACAACAGAACAAAGTAATTCCACTCTAGACAGCTACGAAATTTTATTTCAACAAAAATTGAAAGGCAAAATATTATCCCCAATCATAATATATTACATGTTATTCAGGATTTGATCTGGATGAAGCAGTATCGATATAAAAGATACTGTGTTGACCACAAATCCATGTGAGGTTCATTGTAACCATACGCAATAAACGAAAATTAAAAAAAACTCGGGTAATTCGTGGAATGTATATCCCCCGCTTGCAGGACATATTGTAGGTTAACATTATTGAGGTTATGTTTAAACATGTGCGTATCGTGCTGTTGAGACTTAATGTATAGCTTGAAACTTGAAGAAGAAAAAAGCCCTATACCTCATTGATTATCCGTTGATATGCACAAATCACATCGGTTAGCAAACTTAGCATGAGTTGGATGTGAATAAGGAATTTGGTTGAAACACCCTAACAATATCTACAGCAATTATCACACGAAAACCAAAGAGTGCCCGAGATGGGTGGAAAGACAGGAACACAAACATTATAATCAATTTTGAAGGAATTAGGCAAATATTTGCTAGAGTTATTAAGTTGAAACTGCAGATAATGGCGATTTTTCGTTAATCAAGGGGCCAAATGGAGTCCGCTTAAAGTGGTTGTCAAACTTGGCCGAGCCCTTAATGCGTTGAACCCTGTTACTAAGTTTGAAGACAATCGGATAATGTTTGCGAGAGTAAATGAACAGAAACGGCAGATAATGACGTTTTTCGTTATTCAAGGGCCATAACTCCGCCAAATGGGGTCCGCTTAAAGCGGTCATCGATCTTGGCCGAGCCATTAAGACATTTAACCCTGTCACTAAGTTTGAAGTAAATCGGTTAACATTTGTTGTAGTTATTGCACAGAAACAAAACCCAGCATATATTTACGTTTTTCGTTATTCAAGGGGCCATAACTCCGCCACATGGGGTCCGCTGAAAGTGGTCATCGTACTTGGCCGAGCCCTTCGGGCATTTAACCCTGTCACTAAGTTTGAAGTAAATCTAGGTACAAATGATGTTAACAAAAACACAAGCAACAACATTGACAACATCACCATCAACTTCACAACAGCAGTGGAAAAAATCAGATTTCATTTTCCAAGGTCCAGGATTACACTGTGTAGTATCCTACCCAAGAGAGGGAAAAGTGCACAGAGTGAAAAAATTAACCATGCCATCTGCAGTGTGAACAATTTTGTGAAAACTCTGTGTAAAAAAACAAATCATCATTATATGGAGCTAGAAAAGGGTTTCATCAGTAAAGGACTACCCATCAAGGGGTGTTACGATCAAAATGATGCCACGGGCATTCACATCAGCCCACATGGAGCCAACATCTTAGCCAAGATGATTCAGGATCATGTACAGGCCAACAAAGGATCGAAAAAGAGGACTATTAGTGCTGCCTCTATGAGCCCTTTAGGAGGAATCTCCAAACAGGGTAGGGTAGAGGAAGATGAACAATCAGAAACATGAACTGATGAATAGTGAGTACAGTGTATTATACTAATCACAGATGAACATTACTTTTTATGGAAAAAAACAAAAATCCAAAAAAAAACTTTAGTGAATTTTATTACTATTACTAATGCAATTTTCTCATGCATCTTAAACTTATATCTATCAATGTCAATGGTTTGAATGATTATGTGAAAAGAAGGAATATTTTTCACTGGTTAAAATGCCAAAAAGTAGATATTGCATTATTGCAAGAAACACACTGTGGTGACAGTAATATACAAAAAAAGTGGGACAATGAATGGAATGGAAATGCATACTGGGCAAATGGGAACTCATCTTCAAGGGGAGTAGCTATTCTTATAAGGAAAGGGCTAAACTTGAAGGTCTCACAAATTATTTTTGACACTGATGGAAGATTTATTATTTTAAAACTAGAAATAGAAACAGGTACCTTTTGGTTAACTAATGTATATACACCAAATGAGGAAAATGATAAAATTTTATTTTTCAAGAACATGAGGCAAAAACTCAAAGATATAAGTGGTAATGACCAGAAACATATTCTAGTTGGAGACCTTAATTGTGTTCAAAATATAGAAATGGATAGGAAAAATTGTACATCACATGTTGAAATAGGGCAAAATGAACTAAAACTACTAATAACAAATCTGGCTGTTGAAGACATTTGGCGCCGTAGAAACCCAGGATTAAAATCATATACCTTCAAAAGAGGGAGGAAACAATCAAGAATAGATTATTTTCTAACAAGCAAATCAATTGATCACATGATAATAAATTCCAGTATAGAGTTATGTCCCTTTACAGAAAATGACCACTATGGCTCACCTGTTGTGATTCTCAATTTAGATGAAATTGAAAGAGGAAAGGGATACTGGAAGATGAATTTTGATATAATAAAATCAGATTGTTTCAAAGAAATGTTTAAAGTTTTTTGGAACAATTGGAAAAAAAATATAGAGGACTATGAAAGTAAAATGAACTGGTGGGAACTTACAAAAATAAAAATACAACAATTATGTGTTACATGTAGTCATATAGTTAATAAACCAAAAACATATATAAAAACAATAGAATCAAAATTAAAAGAATTGCAAAGGAAAAAGGATATGGGTTCAATATATAATGAAAGGGAACTTTTAGAACTTACATCAGAAATTCAAACTTATTATAATAATCTTGCAGAGGCTGCAAGAGTAAGGTCAAGGGTACAATGGAACGAGGAGGGTGAAAAATCTACTCGTTACTTTTTCAATTTAGAAAAATTGAGAGCACAAAATAAACAATGGTCATCAATTAAATGTGAAAATGGACAATATAGTTCGGATATAGATACCATCTTAAAAGAACAAGTAAAATTTTACCAAAAATTATTCTCATCTGAGGGTTCGGATGAACGAGAGGCAGCAAAACTTTTAATGAATATAGACACCAAATTAACAGAGATGGAAAAGAAAAACTGTGATAAAATTCCGACAGAAGAAGAAATTCAAAAAGTTATCAAAACTCTGAAAAACAATAAAGCTCCGGGTAGTGATGGCATTATCTCAGAATTCTATCAACTTTATTGGCATAGCATCAAAAAGGAGTTTACACAAGTAATTGAAGAAATATTTATTACCAAAAAACTATCATCGTCACAGTATAGGGGGATAATTAGACTCATGTACAAACAAGGGGAGAGAGAGGATATAGCCAATTGGAGACCAATCACACTACTTAATACAGACTATAAAATCATAGCTAAGATAATTGCAGAGAGAATTAAACCTATATTACCAAATGTCATTCATAGCGACCAAAGAGGCTTTATTAAAGGTAGAAATATTGAGGAATCTATACGATTGCTGTCCGATATTATTGAATATACCGATATAGAAAAGAAGGGAGGGATAATAATTTTTCTAGATCAACAGAAAGCATTTGATAGAGTAGAATGGAGCTGGTTAGAGAACAGTTTAAGGAAATTTAATTTTGGAAAAACAATGATAGAGTACATTAACATGACCTACAAATATTCCAAAAGCTGTATTCTAACAAATGGCCATATGTCCAATTTCTTTAACCTATCACGCTCTGTAAAACAAGGATGCCCTTTGGCTCCAATTTTATATATAATTCAGGCAGAGGCACTTGCCTGCTCCATAAGGAAAGATAAAAATATAACAGGTATTGACCTCCCAGAAGTAAATAATATAAAAATCCAAGCAAAAATAAGCATGTTTGCAGATGATTCGCAACTGTTTCTAGGTAAAGAAAATTCATTGCCGTTTTTATTCAAGATTTTAGAAAAATATGAGAAAGCATCAGGTGCACGGGTAAATAAAAAGAAAACAAAAGGTCTGTACATAGGCAGCTGGAAGCAAAGACCCCCAAACTATACAGATATATCATGGGTCAGAGACAATATCAAGGTATTAGGAATATTTCATGGTTATAGTATAGATAAAACAAGGCTATGGGAGAGTAAAATTAAAAAAATTGAAAACAGAATCAATACATGGAAAGTGAGAAATTTGTCATTAGAAGGGAAAACTCTAATAATTAAATCCCTTCTATGCTCTCAGTTAACTTATGAATTAGCACAAAACACCATACCTGAAGAATATTTACAAAAAATAAACAAATTAATATATAAATTTCTTTGGGGTAGTAAAATAAATAAGGTGGCAAAAGAAACTGTGTATTTAGAAAAGGGGCAGGGAGGGTTAAATATGACAGATATAGAGATAATTGTTACAATGAATAGAATCAAACTAATATATAGAGTAATTCATAGTGAAATACAGACGTGGAACATACTAGGTAAACACTTTCTGCAAAGCTATGACAGAGCTTACAATACAGATTATTTCTTATGTAGATGCAGCAACACTCATAATTTGGAGTTGAAAAAAATTCCGGCAATTTATCGGGAGGGAATTTGGCATTGGCAAAAACTGCAAAAAAAAGTACCTGTAAGCAGTGCAGAAGATGTCCTTAACCAAAACCTATTTGGGAATCATAATGTATTATTTAAAAATAATCCACTTTTTTTCAAAAATTGGGCAAGGAGTGGAATAACAAAGATAAAACATATCTGGAATGTTGTACAAAATAACTTTATTTCATCAGAACAATTACTGGAAAAGTTAAAAAGTAAAAATAACTGGATATCGGAATTCTCAAAAATCAGAGGGGCCCTTCCGTCAGGGTGGAAAAACATACTACAAAATAATAATGAAAACAATATTAGTGCCTTTAAAATTTCAGATGACTTAGTTTTCACTTATAAAAACAGCATTTTAGCCATGAACAAGTGTTTTAACAAAATAATTAAATATATATTGTATCAAAATAGTAAAGAGATAAAATCCCTTCAGAAATGGAATGATCTTTTTGCATTGGACTGGAATGCCATCTGGCTCTCTATAAATAACACTATCATTGACAGGAAAATCAAGGATTTTCAGTGGAGAAGCCTACACAGAATTTTAACCACTGAATATAAACTTAAACAAATGCAGAAATCAAATGGTCTATGTAACTTCTGCAAAGAAGTACATGAAACCCAACAACATCTCTTTAGTGGGTGCAGGTTTAGTGAAACAATTTGGTTCAGGATAGAACAATTACTAAATGAAAGTCTAGCAACAAGCAATGTTCATATTAGGTTAACAGAAAAGGAAAGAATCTTTGGTGTCTCAGAATATAATGATAATATAAATAAACTATGTAATCTAATCATATTTCAGTCTAAATGGCTAATTTGGAAGGCAAGAAATCTACAGAAATTTGAAAATGAAGATCAAATTCCACTATCATTATTTAATAGGATAACAAACCAATTGAAAAATACAGCGGATAATATAATAAGTGCAAACAGACAAAATTATACATTCATTGCTTTAATTCATTCATTGAAATCACAGCTATAGCTATAATTAATATAAATACAATTATGTTGCTACTGTAATGAATAAGTACAAAAAGAATTGTGAGTCTTTATAAATTTACCTACTCTGATAATGAAAATAATGAGTGAATGAATGAGCCTGTGTGATAATTGGTTTTTGTTATTTTAATCTGATGAAAATTTATATAATATATATAAAACAATGTATACCTAATAAGAATGAAGTAGGATGATGTATAGAACAATGTATGCAGGTAATAAGATGAAAAATGATGTAGTGATATGTAAAACAATGTATGCTTTATTACAAGATGAAAAATGATGTATTGATATGTAAAACAATGTATGCTGGTTATAGGATGAAGAATGATGTAGTGATATGTAAAACAATGTATGCTGGTTATATAAGATGAAGATGAAGAATGATGCAGTGATATGTAAAACAATGTATGCTTGTTATAAGATGAAGAATGATGTAGTGATATGTAAAACAATGTATACTGGTTATAAGATGTATATAAAAATATGCAAGTTATTGAAATAAAACATTTTGAAAGAAAAAAAAGAAAAGAAAAAAAAAAAAGTTTGAAGTAAATCAGTTATCATTTGTTGTAGATATTGCACGGAAATGAAGCCCGGCAGATAATGACGTATTTCATTATTCAAGGGGCAATAACTCCGCCAAATGGAGTCCGCTTAAAGTGGTTGCCAAACTTGGCCGAGCCCTTAATGCGTTGAACCATGTAACTAAGTTTGAAGACAATCGGATAATATTTGCGAGAGTAAATTTTTCGTTATTCAAGGGGCCATAACTCCGCCACATGGGGGCCGCTGAAAGTGGTCATCAAACTTGGCTGAGCCCTTAAGACATTTAACCCTGTGACTAAGTTTGAAGAAAATCGGTTAACATTTGTTGTAGTTATTGCACAGAAACAAAACCCAGCAGATATTTACGTTATTCAAAGGGCCATAACTCCGCCAAATGGGGTCCGCTTAAAGTGGTCATCGATTATGGCCGCGCCATTAAGGCATTTAACTCTGTGACCAAGCTTGAAGAAAATCGGTTAACATTTTTTGTAGTTATTGCACGGAAACGAAGCGTGACAGACGGACAGACAAACCCAAATTAATACCACCCGTTTCGGTGAAAGCGGGGGATGAATAGACTAGAAAGAGGAAAAAACATGTATCTATTTGTTCCAGCTGGGCGTCGAACCCCGTACCTCTATATATTGAGATGTACGATGGGTGCTATAGATTCCATTAACAATGCAGTAGCACATGAAGCCGTGCTAACTTGCTGACTTAATCCTCATTAGGTGGTACTGACTGGATACTTTTATAAGGTACTGCAATTTTAAAGTAAAATAGTACGTTTAAACTAGCATTTAAAATGTTGGAAATACAATTAAAGTATCATTTTATCATTATTTTTGGAAACCTTATTGAATATGGTTTATTAAGGACATATCATTTGAATAAACTGGCTAAATGGTCCTTTCCAGTAAAAAATAATCATATCAAAGCTATGATTGTTAAATATATATACATTTTTCTAATACATTTTTTTGCATCTGTTACGATTAAGCCTATTGTTCCTCTACTGCATACATTCCTGTTGAGTTTCGTTTTTGCTACACATGACAAGACTTTATCAGCTAACTCTGCTCCACATAACCGGTTACCCCAGTGTCCGTTGTGAACATAGAATGAATTCGACCTTGGGTAATCTCATAATTCATATTTTAATGTCAAAAGTATTTAAATAACCGATCATTGTGTACCCATCAAAGTATATAGCTAGTATAATTTATTGTATGAGTACAAGTACAAAGTACAATAATATTCAAACAAAACAAATGAAACTAAGTTACACCAGTTGGTGTCTCAAATTTTCAAAATGTTTTCAAAAGAATTAAATCAGACAAACGTTGAACATAGTATATTCTGATTCTGAAGATTTTTTTTATATTATAGGAATAAGCACATATATACACAATTTGTTGTTAAATACATTTAAACATGGAGTCTATATATACTTCAACCATTCGTGTGACTTCAATTACTGTTGTTCGCGAACAAAAATATAAAAGTTCCATTCTAATTAAAATAAGATTGTTTAATACACTAGTCGAGTTGAGAGAACGGAGCTCTACAAGAGGAAACGTTTGTAAGCCACTGGCAACAATGGCGATAGTAAAAAGTGATTGGCGATTTGAAACTAATCTAATTCCGTGCTATAATGATTTGACAATTGTAATTAATATATCTGATGTAACCAGCTTTTAATGATAAAAAAATGCATATATGTAGATTTTATAGTGTATCGTAGGCCAAAATTGTGCGGGATGTTTTAATATCACCTTGTGTAATAGGCTGTATTTTATGTATGGATGTTAAAACATGTGACACTGTTATCAACTATTTAACTTCTAACGGTACATCTGTTTCTACTGGTAGAAGCACACGCGTTGGACAGACTATGCTCCCTGAAACGAGCGTGGGCGGGTTGATTGGCAGGTTGATGTATGCTTGGGTGCGTGACGTGAAGGTCGAGGTCAAATCACAAAAGCACAGTACCCCGACACATAGCTGTCACGGCTGACTGCATTTCCGATGAGTAGTTAGGTCAGGTATTGGAACTCTCTTGTGTTTTAAAAAGATGATCACCTGTCAACATATATCAAAATCGCCAATTATCCAATTATGGATAGATTGCCTTGCTCAGAGGGGTGCTCTGTGGTGAACGATGGGGGTAAGTTAGAGTCGGGAGAATGGTTATCTAAGTCCGTGGTCCCGTGAAGTAATGCCTGGCGATAACCAGGCACGGGTGTGTTTACAGAAGATGCATTTTTAAAGACTTTTTCTTCAAATTTGATAAGTAATAACAAGATATATAATTACCAGGGCACTTAAAATGACATATATAACTTTAATTGTGTTATTCTTGCACTCCGATTGAGACGACAATTTACCGATACATTGTTTTTAAGTCGCTTATTTATATTTCCCTAACAGATAACATGTGGAAATTGACATTTTTTTCTCCTGAGAATTATGTAACAACCATTAAAACTAGTGAATTCCTTTATTATCAGACTTTGGTTTTGGTTGAAATAGAATGCTCCAATATATGTGTACAGTTGGGAGCAAACCTGAACTGGTATTCTAGTGCACTGCAGTTAACAAGGAAAGTGAACTGCAATATACATGTACAAACTTTTGCCCTAGAATTAACATGCTTGTGAACTGCAGTAAACATGAAAATAACCCTTCGTTGTCATTTTAAATGGTTACATTATATTAATTAAATACTTGTTACTCGGACTGAACCTATATCAAGAGACATGTACCGTAAGCAAATTAATTTTTGAACATACTTTGAAAACTAGCTTACATGATATTCAAAGCATTTTAAGTAATGACATTTAATGTGAAAAATAGTAGTGGAAACAACATCATAAATAAAATAAAAAAATGAACACCAGACGTTTATATTCATATGGTAAGACACTTTATAGTACAGACTATAGTTTACCTGTAATTAAATGCTATTGTTCTCTGACTCAAAATCTCACCTCGCATGTACCAAACACATTACCTGTATAAAAGGAAATACCATTTATATTCTGGAGCAAATTTATTTTTGAAGCAAATAAGATAAGAGCTGTTATTTCTTTAACTCGTACTCCACTTTTGTCTTGCTGTTTCACATCCTTATTATGTATTGTATGCAATATGTAATATGTACTCATGGGCTGTAAGGCCTACAATTAAATTGAATGGAGTTTCAAGTTTCATTCAAACTTTAGGCCTTAGGCCCTTCAGTACATAATACACAATATAGATAATGATTGATTCTCTGTTATAAATACAGTGGACATTGACATGTGAAAGAAAAATAAAAGGATCTCTTAATTTGTTTGCTTCAAATATTTATTTTCCTAGCATACAACACTCTTCACAATTTTGGACACTTAACAACTGAATAGCTTTAAAAACAGAAAGATTTTTATAATAATATTTCTTAATAAACCGCTCTGTAACATTTTTTAATTTGCTGCACATCAATAAAAAATGGTATTCATCTTCTAAATCAGTAGAGTTACATTCTTTACAAAATCGTTGCTCCCTATGTACATTTCTGTATCTTCCAGTCTCTATAGCCAGAGTGTGGGTAGAAATTTGTATCCTAGTAATACAAATTTGATATTTGTGCTACGTGAGACAACACCCTTAATTCAGTGGTGTCCAAGACCAGAAATTCTCGACTGATTTTAACGCCTTAATATTGCCCGAAGCTGTCATTATCAGACAAAGGGACCGCCATAGTATCTATTACCTGTGTATCCACTCGACAAATGATGGGCAGGATTTATTGCCTTCACACAATGTGTTCAAGATTATGTTCTGCCTATGTGTTGCCCATGTGACCACAAGTGAATGGTCAGTGGGTGTTTATTGTCAATTAGGAGCAATTAACTTTTGTTGTGGGGAAATTCGTAGACCCGGGGTGTTTGTAGGGTGTGTGTGTATGTTATAAATAATTATTGAAATATATGTACTTCAGTCTTTTGAACTTGATCACCGTAGTGCCCTTGGCTGGAGTTAACACTAGAGTGAACTAGAGTGCACTTAAATATTTTGCCTAGTGCACTTCCTTGTTCACTACACGTGCACTACACAGTGCACTATATACCAAGTTAAATTTACTCCCAACTGTATGTTTAGTTCTGTCAAAATTTCTTTTTCACTTCCTCAGATATTTTTTTTGTCTTGTCACTTGACAACATCTAGCAACCTGTTTGAATGGAAAAGGCCTGGTAGATGGGATGCAGAAGGCCAGCGAGTGTCACATAATTAAGAAAGAAAAACCAGAAATTGTTTGCAGTGTTTTATTTTGCCATAAAACAATAAAAATTAATTCATTTTAGTTATTGAATTTCTGTGAAGGATACATTAATTGGTCCATGATCCCGCCAAATCACACGCACCTGTTGGACACAAATTGAAATTTGGTGAAACTGAATGAAGACTGGGAGCTAGCACGGAGGCAGGAATTATTAAGAAATGCAAGGTGTTTCTACGTGAAAAAAAACTCCTCTGTAGCTTATAACCTATTCATCGTAACTGAGAATTCAATTTAACCTCAGGGCACTTCAAGATTCCATTTTACGCATTGACAACAGACGGGGATGGTCTGTATATTTGTATAGTATATATACAGACAGACCATTGGGTTTGGGATCAATGCCACAGTGATATTGAAATATGTTGTAGATATGAAAAAAGTGTAAATGTTGAAGCACTGAAACATTACAAAAATATGTAAATAATATACATAGAGTCTATTAAGCTTCCGGATTTCTTGAATTTAGCTAACGAGAGATGATCTGTATTTTATTTATTTTGTTGACTTTAATTCTCTTTCAGTATAGGGCTATCTAATTTAGATTTGAAAGTGGTTCTGTGAAAATCGGACCCCGTGAACTCTTAAGTCTGGTATCCTTGTATGACCTGGAGTTCCAGCATCGGACCGTCGATCTCCCATTACTCCCGTTTTGACTTCGATCATAATAATTTCTATTATCCATTTTTTCGTCCCAAACTTAGGTAATTTTAATTCTGCATGGCGTAACCTTTCCCCACTGAGCCACCGACACGACGGGATATGAGATTACAAGCTTACCTGACCAGCAATGACCACTCGTGTGTTGCGGTGATGTAATCTAGGTGTTTCAAACTCTTAATCTCAATGGTGGCAATTAAACGCACGAGAAACACAGACTGATCACAGGGGCACGGTTCAATGTCCGTCTGTTTTTGTTTTCGTACGGTGTAGATCCCGGTTTCGGTTTTTAATACCTCCAAAGCAGGAGCACATACTAAATCCTACAAAAGTACGTACAACAAAAATGAGTTGTTCACAGTTTCACTATTACTCTAATGTTCAGTCAACGTAGACGGTAGAGTATCGGGGTGGTTTAATCAGATTGAAGTGACCCCCGCCAGGCGCGGATTTAGGGGGGTGGGGAGGGGAGGGGGGAGGGGGCACACCCGGCCCCGGCCCCCCTTTTGGCGGCGGACTGACC
>NW_018407864.1:51993-52470 GCF_002113885.1 Mizuhopecten yessoensis
GTATTTTAACTTAACTTTCAAAAAAATAAGGGAAATATGTAACAGGCGGCCCACCTCACACATGTCTTGTGTTAGTTGAAGGGCGGGTCATTAATGCCCTTCGGCAATTGTATTCACAGGTGAAAATTACAGGTAATTAGCTGAACTGTTAGTTTGCAGATAACCGACCTATAAAAATCGATCAGTCTGTTGAATCCGTCTGAAGACTGTGGTGTTAAAATCTAAAGTAAAGTTAGTTTCCAATGCAGGAGCCGATAGAGTTCCTCTTCACTGGATTAAAAAAAAAATGTATGATATAAAATTTATTGTTGATTACATTTACCCTATAATTTTAAGTTTCAAGTTTTTCATTCTGTCAAAGTTTATCGAATCAATTTCAATTCAACAGGCCTTATTGTTTGTATCTATTGCGTTCTGAAAAAGTATTGACATTTTTGAGAGGATACAACGTCCCCACAAGATTGTGTCCACGCAGAG
>NW_018407864.1:55445-56165 GCF_002113885.1 Mizuhopecten yessoensis
TTGTTAGTTGATTTATGCCCTTTGGCAATTGTATTCACAGGTGAGAATTACAGGTAATTAGCTGAACTGTTAGTTTGCAGATAACCGAACTATAAAAATCAATCAGTCTGTTGAATCCGTCTGAAGACTGTGGTGTTAAAATCTAACGTAAAGTTAGTTTCCAATGCAGGAGCCGATAGAGTTCTTCTTCACTGGATTAAAAAAAAATGTAAGATATAAAATTTATTGTTGATTACATTTACCCTATAATTTTAAGTTTAAAGTTCTTCATTCTGTCAAAGTTTATCGAATCAATTTCAATTCAACAGGCCTTATTGTTTGTATCTATTGTGTTCTGAAAAAGTATTGATATTTTGAGAGGATACAACGTCCCCACAAGATTGTGTCCACGCAGAGACATATGAAGCCAGTAGTATACATATGTACGTCTCTGTTCCAGGTTTTGACTTTACGAAATGTAAAACATAGTTTCTCCTCAGGGATGTTGTTTCTGCTTATACTTTTTCTGCTTGATTCCTCACTCCAAAGCTTAACAAAAATACATACCTCTCTATCGTAAATTTATTATTCTGTTATATCTGATCGGCGCTTATTTGCCGCTATCAGATACTTTCCAAGATAATATTATTCTTTAATATTCTGTGTATTAAGTAATTAAACAAGCTTATATACACAAGGGTTATTTCTATAGTAAAATTTTAAATACTTCCGTCTTAAATC
>NW_018407865.1:0-617 GCF_002113885.1 Mizuhopecten yessoensis
GGATTTTAAAGAATTTGCTATATTTCCCCTTTTGGGCCACGCCCCTCAAGCCCCAGACCCACGGTTTATACAAAATTGGTTCCCCTTCACCCAATGATGCTTCAGACCAAATATGGAAGAAAATCCTTTAATTCCTACAGAAGAAGGGTTTTAAAAAATTTGATATCTTTCCCCTTTTGGGCCCCGCCCCTCAGACCCCAGACCCACGGTTTATACAAAATTGGTTCCCCTTCACCGAATGATGCTTCAGACCAAATATGGAAGAAAATCCTTTAATTCCTACAGAAGAAGGGATTTAAAAAATTTGATATCTTTCCCCTTTTGGGCCCCGCCCCTCAGGCCCCAGACCCACGGTTTATACAAAATTGGATCCCCTTCACTCAATGATGCTTCAGACCAAATATGGAAGAAAATCCTTTAATTCCTACAGAAGAAGGGATTTAAAAAATTTGATATCTTTCGCCTTTTGGGCCCCGCCCCTCCGGCCCCAGACCCACGGTTTATACAAAATTGGTTCCCCTTTACCCAAGGATGCTTCAGTCCAAATATGGAACAAACCCTTTCATTTCTGTAGAAGAAGAAGGGTTTTAAAGAATTTGCTATATTTCCCCTTTTGG
>NW_018407865.1:5401-5968 GCF_002113885.1 Mizuhopecten yessoensis
TCCCTCAGGCCCATCGTGGGGCCAGACCCACGATTTATACAAAATTGGTTCCCCTTCACCCAATGGTAGTTCAGACCAAATATGGAACAAATCCTTTCATTCCTACAGAAGAAGAAGGTTTTTAAAGAATTTGCTATATTTCCCCTTTTGGGCCCCGCCCTCCAGGCCCCAGACCCACGGTTTATACAAAATTGATTCCTCTTCACCCAATGATGCTTCAGACCAAATATGGAACAAATCCTGCATTCCTACAGAAGAAGAAGGATTTTAAAGAATTTACTATGTGTCCCCTATTGGGCTCCGCCACTCAGGCCCATCGGGGGCCATACCCACGGTTTATACAAAATTGGTTTCCCTTCATCCATGGATGCTTCAGACCAAATATGGAACAAATCCTTTCATTCCTACAGAAGAAGAAGGGTTTTAAAGAATTTGCTATATTTCCCCTTTTGGGCCCCGTCCGTCAGGCCCCTCAGGGGCAAGACCCACGATTTATACAAAATTGGTCCCCCTTCACCCAATGATAATTCAGACCAAATATGGAACAAATCCTTTCATTCCTACAGA
>NW_018407865.1:9686-18992 GCF_002113885.1 Mizuhopecten yessoensis
TTGACGGACGACGGACGCCGCGCCATTGCATAAGCTCACTAGCCCTTAGGGCAGGTGAGCTAATAATGGGGGATTTTGATTGGTTTGAAATATCTGAGTCTCTTTGCTTTGTGAAAGACTCTCTTATACATTATTGATCGATGGTTAATCGTTCATCTTAAAATATCTCTCTCTCATATATATGTCCTACATGATAAGTCTCTCCTTCACACAAATTGTTCTCCGTGATACCTCTCTCTCAAACATATATTCCTCCACGGTAAATGTCTACCTTTATAAATAACACTTGCTCATATTTGTCTTTTACAAATCAATTTTCACGTCCATGGCATCCTGTGTAGGTCACTCACAAACATATGTCCTCCAAAACATTCCTCAGACTTGTTTCCTACATAGTAAGTCCTTTTGTACATGTAGGTCCTTCACCGTATGTCTCCAAGAAATATATTTCCACAGTAAGTATTTCATCTCTATAAATGTCTGTCTTACACATATGTTCTCCCTTGTAAGACCATCGTCTTGATGAAAAGTCTGGCTGACAAATATGTCCTCCAGATTAATGCTGTATTGCACATCCGAATTAAGGCTCTACGCCTCTCTTAAACATGTTCCCCGTGTCATGTCTCTCATCTTTGTAGAAGTTCCTATCACAAACTTGTCTCTCAGAGTCTCTCCCACAGTGCGGGAATTTGGAACACATAACAAGAATTCTGTGATTATGTCAGCTGATAAAGCATTACCATCTCCTAGCTCTCCTGTTTATACTGACCATACTGTTCCATATAGTGCCATTTTGTGTACATCAAAATCTTGTATTGCGACCTATATTATTCAGGTAGCCAGTGCAGTGAATATAACACTAGTGTGATAGGCTCTTTCTCTTTCGAGTACGATTAACCGGACGTGCTGCAGTGTTCTTGATCCTCTGCAGACTATTAGTTAATGAATCGATATGCCAAGGATAAGGCCGTAAACTATACTCTGAAGGAAAGGTAACATGTGACCTCACTAAAGTCTTACATAAAACTGAAGGATGCATCCAATGTTCTGAGGGGGTAGGAGCAGAATGTTATGATTGATGATTGTATTCACTGCCGAAGGCTCCAGCGACTTATTGTAATCGCTTTTTGTCCGATGTCGTGCGTCTTCTGTTGTGTGTAAACTTGATACATTTTTACTTCTTAAGAACTGGTGATTGGATCTCCCTTCAAACAAGAAACACATTATCCTTGGTTGAAGAGGGTATCAAATTGAAGAAAAAATATGTTCATGTGCAAACTTAATGGGCCGAACGGGTCCCAAATAGAAAATTGACAAGTATTTGATTTTTTTTCTTTTCCAGACTCATGTGTTTGACCGTAGTTCATCGATATGAGTCTGGAAAAGATTTTTTCTAGATGATAACGCACTTATGTGTTTAACCGTAGTTCATCGATATAAGTGCGTTGTCATCTAAATTGTAAATTTACCCTCGGTTGATCCATTCTCACTTTTGGAAGGGGAAGTGTTGATTTACCATACTGTAATAGGGAAAAAACACTTTTATCTATATTTTGTAGTGTTTCAGCATGAAATAATTCAAACTTTGTTTGGAATGCTTTTGATGAGTTGGCAATAAGATTAAGGTATGAGAAAGTAAGATCCTGACCCATCCAGGATCCAGAGGATCGAAGCATCAAAGGCGAAAATGTCTCAAGGACAACAACAAAATATTTTTCGTTCAATACCAAAATATTATTTTTGAAAAAGTTTTAGTAATTCATGTGTCTTTGTTTACTGATCTTTTGTAAGCGAATCTATCTCATAGGATTTCCCGAGTTTATGATAGTCTTGCACATTGGTTACCAGCAGTTATGACAGAGCTAGCATTGTCAGCAGTCACACTTGTATCCTCCATTGTAGATCTGTCACTATTCAGGGGCGGATCCAGGATTTCCTAAAAGGGGGGTCCGATAATTTTTTCTCAATAGTCAACGGTGTGCTGCCGAAGGCACCACCCCGAGCGCGTAGCGCGAGGATGGGGAGGGTACAGGAGGGGGACTTCCCCCTCCCTTAAGGGGGGTTTGGGGAATCTCCCCCCCAAAAAAATGTGTTTTCTAGAATGTCGCAGAAGCGATTTCCCGTGTTCTGGGGATTGTTTTTATGTTTAATTAACAAGAAGAAAAAAAACATATTTTAAGTATGGCCCAAAGACTTTTTTTGTGTTCTGGAAAGAAAATTAAAGTTTCGGTTCAAATTCTCTATCAACAGCGTGTTTTAGAACCTGGTGATGACAAATGTATGAATCCACAGGGGGCTTGTTCATTATTACCTAATTTGGCGTCACGCCCGCAAGGGCTTTACGAAAGGTCCACCGTCAAAACATAAATGTAGGGACGCACAATATCTAGTCTTCAGAAATTGTACCTATTACCTTCATGTAATAGTTTGTCGTACAAAAGAACAAATAACACCCTAACATCGTTGCTGTTTAATTAATGAGTTACTCATGGCATCACTAAGTTGCTAAACAAACGGATAAGTTCAAACCAGTGCGACACCTATATAGTCTCGCGTTTTATAATTGTTGACTAGTTCACTAGTGTAGACAATGATATATCTGAAATGTCCACGCTGATTAACTCATGTAAGGGCGTGCATATTACCAACAGTGGTACATTTGCTAAGCTATCTGGTTAAAATGGTACAACTTAGGAGGCACATACGCGTCACCTTTAAATTTAATTTAAAATTATCATACTTGTCAGTACAGCATATCATCTCATTCTGGTACGTACAACTTATTACTACGTACACAATAGTATGCTGTGTGAAGATACTTTCTTGTACGTACACGATGGTAAGCTATAAGTACCACAATGAGATATTATGTTGTACATACAAGATAGTTAAACAGTTCCAACAATATATATAATACCAAAATAATTGAATGGATATGTTTAGTCGATTATACATAATATTGTCAGCCGAAAAAAAACTTTATCGTTCTTGTATAATGATATGATTAATATCGCCCGTCAGTGGCTCATTTTATATCACAACATATTCACCAAGTCAATAATCTATATTTAAACAGATTCTGACTGGCTGAGAGCTGTCCGATCATAAATAGGTCGTATTTTTCGGATTTTGGCGAAAAAAACATTACTTATACTGGTCAGTGTGAACTCATGCTGCTGTAGTTTTATTCAAAGGGTTTTGCGTCCTTTACGCAGAAGAGGAAATATTAACGTCAAAAGAGTTGCTATTTGGACCGCAGGTCACTTTCTATTTCCTAAATATCCAATAAGCTGTGGATACAGAAATTAAAATTATTTCAAAGAGGGTCCCAAATAAGACTCAATGGCAATGTAAGCAAGCTGTGCATGTAATTAACTTTAACATTCTACTTCGTAAAGGTCGACAAAGTCAGCAGAGTAGGATATGTGACAGCAATATTTTATGATGCATTATTCTAGTCTGTACATATCTGAGTAAAATGTTAATATGAACACTACTTCGTTGTCAAACAGACTGTTAGTATCAATGTTATTAAGCAATCGATTGTATAAAACAAGTTCAGTTTTATGGAATGAAATTGGTGATGCAGTTATATACACGAGTGATTCATTATTTAGCAGACACCTGAATAATTAGTGCAATAAAAAATAGAAGATAAATCTCTATTAATAATCAAATCAACATAAGGATAATTAAGCTGTACAATAGAAGGACTTGACGTGTGATTTTTAAACAAAAAGTAGGAAATAAAATAGATATTAAATATCTGTTATAGATTTTATGTCGCCTGAGATAATGATTTCTTTAGAAAAAAAAGTAGAAAGACGATTTGATATACTATTGTAGCTTATATACAAAATATAAATGTTGTAGATGAAATGATTTACGAATTAATATTGAGGTATTCTATTTTAAATTCCTGATACCATAAGAATCTCTTTTGTGATACTGGCTTCGTTCCATAAACTTGTACATATATGTACAGACGGTTGCCTGAAATAACTGATTCTTACATTAAGAGCACAATTTGATACTGAAACATTTCTCACATTAATATTTTTTACCAGTTATCATAAAGTTGAAAATGCATTTTTAATGCAAAAATTACTGTAACTTCGCTTGCTCTGCTGATTTTGTCTTTTTTTAAAAGTTGATTTATAATTCGTTTTCTCTGCAGATACACAATTACATATTGCCCCCACCCTCCCCCCTTGCATATTTGGCCAATATGATCACAAGCGTTAGTTAAGGTCATTATATAGGACAAACTTCAAACTTGATAGCATTCCAATCCCACATGTCACGTTTTGAGTTGAAAAAGGTATATTTGAACAAACTTGATAGCCTTTCATCCCATCCGGCATCAGGTGAAAATAATTAATCAAGTGTTCCTGGTTTTCCAGCACATTCAGTGTAATGCATTTCAGCATATTTAATCTAAGCTTAAGTGATCTTAGGAGGGCATTTATGCTATTTATTTTAACCAACCTAATAGCCCTTCATTTCATCAAGTCCAAAATCCATGACCCCATTCTCTGGGGTTTTCAAAAAACTTTGTTCAGATGTTTAAACAAATTTGACCCATTTCAACATGAGAGTTAGTCAATATCAGCCATATGAACGTGTACGTGCATTTGACCGTAGTTCTTTGAGGAGCATTTACATAACAAATAACAAAAAATGTAAGATAAATTCTGAGAATTTATTGACAAGTCTGCAGATAAGGGGTGCCTATCACATGTAACAGTACCTCCCTTGGACCTGGTGGAGAATAGCCGATAAGCTATTGACCCCGTAGTGCTGAAAGAGCAGAGTGCTGAAAAGCAGTGGCCAACAACCCGGTTCGAACATGGACTTGGACGACTGTGATTGACCCGAAGCTCATGGAAAACCATAGCCTAGTCGCTTAAATGTCCGGAAGTCGGCTAGAGTTGGGAGTCACATCACTTAGGCCTGGAGTTCAACTTACTGTCTTACCCTGGGCCATATAGAGTTGATGTATACAGTACAGCTAACCATAGGTTCTGGAGTTGGATTGACCGATTTGGAGTGTATAGCAGCAGACTGGCACCATTAATAATTCATGTTACATGTTATTACATGATGACAGTTTAATGCCATAGGCCCAAATAGTGAAGACNGACAGTTGGCCAGAACTGTTAGAACAAAGAGCACTTGTCATGTCACATACTTGCAGATGCAACACGTAAATGTTTAGATCCTAATTATGATATGTCCTTTAATAGGTTTGATAATATAGTTCTTACAAACGTTCCTCAATATCATGGTTTAATGTCAGTCCTTACAGGATATATTTGTCAGCACAATCAAGTAACTGATGATTTATTGTCTCCTAGTATACCCATTAACTTAGACATTATGAACGGATATATACAAAGTATTTCTTAAAAACGATAGTATCTCAGCAGACCTTAATTGGATCAAGTTTTCACGGATTCAATTTAGATATTTTTGCATAGAGTCGAACATTTAAAGTAATAAACAAATTAAACTGCAATGGTTGCGAACAAAAACCTTTCCTCGCCATGAATTAATAGAAAGTGCTTGCAAGATGACCCCTAGAGATAATCGTAACTGCTAAAATAAATGATAATAATAATAATATACAACATTTGATATAGCGCCTATCTAGCTACCATAAGCCACTCTAAAACGTTTTACAGTACATATTTATACAATGAATACAATTAGCATATACATTAATCAATACAATTTTGAGGAATTCGGAGGAGCTGCTTTATCAGGTGCTAACTACTAGTCCTATGCCACCTGGTTAATATCCCCCTATGTGTGTACGCCTGCGTGTGTGCTTGAGATGTAATGTGGGGAGGGGGAAGATAATACATTATTTGTGAGAATGTAGTGAAGAAGGAATGTCATTGTTCCCCAAATAAAAACGGGACTTTAGAAAGACATTAAAGATGAAATAAACATTATTTAATAAACAACATTGTTCTGAATGTAAAAAATAAGCTACCTGGTCAACAGAAGTGCCCTGGCTGGGCTACAGTTATGTTCAAACGGAAGTGAAGGGGTGGGTATTGTATATAAGAAAAAACATAATGCAGGGGATCCTTTAATGGATAACTTTCTAACGTGGTTAGAATCATTCTTGCTGAATGAGAGTTTCAAACTGTAATGTTGGGTTCCTGGTCAAACCCTTTGGGTCAGAGCGGGGTCTGAGGGAAAACAAATGACGAATATCTTTAACAATATCTTCTCCAGACTCAGATGTGTAAGAATAAAAAACCATGCACTTATGGAAAGGACCTTATGTGTTTTAAGTAAAGTGTAAATTCCATGGGGAGGTAGGAGAGGGGGTAAAACTTACTCAAGTTTAGATATAGTAAACTTCACATTCTGGCTATATTTTGTCCATTTTTGGCAAAGGATAATTGTTTTTAACTATAATGATAAAATGACAAGTATGTGGAATGAGGTATCAAAATCCGTATTCTTGGGCCAGGGAACGTGAAAGGTTGAAAGGTGCTTTTATCTCAATTGTTAATTTGTAAAGTTAACTATAATTCATTTAAGGAAATTAAACTTTTGACTATATTTTGTCCATTGTTCAAACTTTGTTATAATTATTATGTTGGTGTGGCAATAGAATGGTATCAGTCAGATCCTGGTTTGGCTGGAAGAGAGAATATTTGTTTAAAGACAAAAAAATATCCCTTCTCTTCTCATTCATCTGAAACAATAGTGATATGAGGAGAAAAGCGAGTTTCTTTGTTGATAACATCATTTCCACTTCACGTTTTAACAATGAAAAAATACGTATGTTAAAAATTATGTGACCATGTAAGCCCTTGGGCCTCTGTATAATATCCCATGAGATTATTTGTCAGATCTTCGAATTAACAATGGTATATCTTCAAGCTTGAAGGCGTCATACTTTTTTTCATTCATTGATACTGGGCAATTGACATACATAGTACATTGAACTCTAGTTGATAAGATTGTACACTACATATTATTCAATCTGAATTTTAATGTCCGCTCCATGTTCAAATAATTAATATCAAGCCATAAAAATCTAATAAGAAATGGTGAGGGGGCTTTAATCTAGAGGGAAAAATATTTAGCGGATAAAGATTATCATTATCTCTTTCAAAACAACAAAAAGGGATTCGAAACCGGTTGGTGTCAGCATAGAATAACACGCGGAAAAATTAGTATAATTCACATGCAATAAAGAAATTGTGGTTTCAATTAATGACTTAGATATATAAATAAAACAAGAGAAAACGATTAAAATGTATGAATATCAAAATAGAATATGGCAAATTAGTGACAGAATCAGTTGTTGATGATATGAAAATATGTTAGACTCTTGTGCAGAAGGACATACATTGTGGACGGATGTATGAGAGTGAGTAACGTTAATGTGTAGACATATAACTAATTTTCCTTCTGTACCCATATATTATGTTACTGACAGCGCGACAAGGCAAATCTAGACATATTATCACAGCAACCATTTTACTTTTTTGCCTATTAAGACTCTCTCTAAAGTATAAATTTGTTCTTACAGGTTTTCATAACAAAAGCAATAAACTGGTTTATATGTAAATTTACAAATGTTAAGATAAATACGTTTATAGATAACATTTATCATTGCATATTATTGTCTATTTTTACCTGCAAGAATTTCTACAAGATCTATCTGATAAATGGGAGGTAACCCCATTTTTCTCCAATGAGTGAAAAAATTGCAAGTCACATGCATGTAATTGAAGTACACTGTACTTATAAGGAAAGTGGTTATTGCAGTAGTTTGCATTCCAACACTGAATCAATATCAGACATATATCATATATCAACTTAAATATGTCAACATTTTAGAAAGCTATATGAACTATGAATAAAACATTATAGAATTGCTTGAACGTGCGAGTCTGATTTAAATGACACTGTTAAAAAACAGATATAACTTGATATCTCAACATTAATGATTATTGTACATATATATATCGCTCAATTTATATATTGTATAGCGGTCATATTTCACGGGGGTTTTAATTTCGCTATATTCGCGCTTTGACTAATATCTGCGAGTTCTAAACGTAATCGAAATTATCGAAAATGTTAACCACTTTTACGGACGTTATCACAGCATGTTGAAAACACTTATAACCCAGCGCTGTTTTGCAATCTTAAATTAACTCAAACTAGATTATCACCGGACAACTCGGCAGTCCATGTAAAAACAACACTTACATATAAGAGGCCAACATTTATGTATGTGTACACAGTAGGTGATTCATTGATTGCAGTTTACTCCTACAAAGGTACGTACACATTTGATTTTCTTTCGAGTGAAGTCACTGCTGGATGACGAAGCTCGGGATTAGTATTTTCAAACGGTTTACCTTTATTTCGAGGTTTAACCCTTAAATGATGATACTCAAAATACTTTGCACGACACATGGGATTCGGGTGCACAGCGAAAATTAACCCCTGCGAATATGTACTGAATACGACACCGCAAAATATTGACCCCGTGAATTTAAAGCGCTATACAGTATAACATCAGTTACAAATGTTTGTATTTAAAAAAAAAAAATAACTCCAACCTTGACTTCAGAATATTTTTTTCTGGACACATGCGAACATTTCATATAATTTACTTAATTTCAGATTGATATAAAACGCTTCAAGAAAGGAGTTATTTTTTCGAATAATCGCAGTTGGATTGAACATGTTAAACAAATAATTCAGAAAGCAACGTCAAGATTAAATATTATGCGATCTCTAAAATTTAAACTCGACAGGCAAACATTACAAAATATATATTTTTCGTTTATTAGACCACTTGAAGAATATGCTGATACTGTCTGGGATAGCATTCCCAAAGAATATATTTCTAAACTAGAGAATGTTAATTTGGAAGCTGCTAGGATTGTGTCAGGTGCTACTAAAATTGTAAGCTTAGACAAACTATATACAGAAGTGGGATGGAATAAATTAATAGACCGTAGACTTAATCATAAATTGTTACAATTCCATAAAATATTTTATCAAAATACTCCAGAGTATCTGTATAATCTCTTACCTAATTCAGTTAGTGATGTTCATAGTTATAATACCAGACTTTCTGACCCATCATGTCTAACACCAATTCTTTGTAAAACAAATATTTTATCTAAATGCATTTCTTCCTTCTGCTGTAAACAATTGGAATTCTCTTCCATTACATATTAGAAATAACCCTTCCATTTGCCATTTAAAAGCCTTTCTGAAATCTAATAGTAAATCATGTCCACCTTCATACTACTTTCA
>NW_018407865.1:19984-28138 GCF_002113885.1 Mizuhopecten yessoensis
CCCCTATTGTACATATTATTTCATTCTTGTAGCTAGTGTTGAAAAGTTGATTACTAAGCAGGTAACAAATTTACATAAGTGTCACGACACTTGTTTTTGTTTCCTTTTCTGTTTTATAAAAAATGTATTTCTATGTACAAAATTTGAATAAAACAAAGTTTAAACCAAGAATGACCGGTGCTTTAATATTTGGTTTAAACATCATATTTTTATCGGTTTCATGTTGTCTTTCCTTTTGTGTTGGCGTTTCAGTAATGTCCATTGTGGTCAATTAAATCCTGAGTGGAAACAAAAATAGAGACGATACTTCAATTCTACATCGCGGGTCGTGTAATATCTCGTGAATATGTTTACATATATATTAAATTAGGTCAATAATTCTCTTTAGCACGTCTATGATATAAAACGTTAAAAACAGCTACTAGTTTCTTAAATTTAGGGCAATTTATCCAAATTGACTGGTTGTATCTGAAATCCGAGTTTAAAATAAAAATTTAAAAAAAGAAGTGAGTGTGGCCTTAGAAATGAATTGAGGTGTATTTTAAAACCCTGAAAACAAGTTTGGATATGTTTCGTTCTACTTTTCACTTGCGTACCTTATCACGTTATATTTCAGGTTCTGTAAAACCTGTTCTACAAGCACTAACTTTTTATAAATGAAAGTCCTAAATCACGGATATGCAAGTTAGATAGGGATCCTTTGTCAACCCGCAGATGTTTAATGTGTCTTTATGCTTACTTTTTATAGATAGTATGAACATAAATGTAATTAAATATAAAAAACCCTTCTAAAATACATGTTTTACATTTTAAAATATGGATGTGTGGTGAAATTGTACACCTAATGCAAATTACAGTTAGGATAAGAATCTACAAGTAAGGAATTTGACCTTAAAACACGGATAAATCAAATGTTATTTCTATATTGATAGTTTAATCTCAACGGTAGAGTTATTTGGATAAATACATCTTTGCTTTTGGATGATGCAGCTTAAAGTGGTTTGCAGAGTGCAGTACAGCAGAGTCCATCATATATATATATAACCTTTTAATATTATTCACCAACTCAAAACTAAATCATGGTTTATAAAACTTTAGATTGATAAAAATTTAGATTGTCCGAATGCAAAATAGATTATATTAAACATTAAAACACGGTGTCATAGTCAAACGAAGATGATGCAATAGAAATGAATAATGCAACAAAGAAAGAATATGCAAAGTAGTTTCTTTTATATACATTAAGATTGAAGATGGGGAAATAAATGTCTGCTTCCCCGAAATTGAAAATATTCGATGGCAATCACGTCGACCTCAGCAGTAGTCTAGACCTAGTCTGATGCCAGACAACTGGACGATTGAACAGTAATCACGTCGACCTCAGCAGTAGTCTAGACCTAGTCTGACGCCAGACAACTGGACGATTGAACAGTAATCACGTCGAACTCAGCAGTAGTCTAGACCTAGCTGTCTGACGCCAGACAACTGGACGATTGAACAGTAATCACGTCGACCTCAGCAGTAGTCTAGACCTAGTCTATTGAGCATACATAAGCGAACGGTCAAGAACTGTCACCTGATGGAAAAATACCAACACATCTTTTTAACGTTGTTTACTTGTTATCATTACCACCAGCAATAAATGGGGGAAAGTGTTTGGATAATTGAAAGTTGAAATGATCAGTGTAACAGTAAAAGGTTGTGCTGTATGCATGTTTAGCTATATCTAAGCTGATTTACAACGTTAAACTAAAGAGAAAGAAGGGGAAATGGTTTAAAACTATGGAAGGTTAACAGTTTTAACTGTTAATATCTCTATTGAAGCAGAAACTTCGATGAACATGTTATCAAAAAAATGAGACTAACATAAGAAGTCACAATAATATTTCACCCCGTCAACGGTGACATCACTTGCAAATAAACCTAATAGCCAAAAAGAGTCTAAACAGTTTTTCTGCGCAAGAGCTATGATCTTGTTAGAATACGAGTATTGATGCTTCAAATGTATACCCTTGTATAGACGTATCATTTCAATTGTTTTGTGCGTTTATGAGGAATGTATTTGTCAGTTAGCGTACAAGTGAAAAGTAGACCTTGCGTTATACGAGCTTGCATCTGTAAAAAAAAATCCTCATTCAGACATCATAATAACAGTATATCTACGCAGTTATGACAAGTATGCGTCGTGTTAGCTATTAAGCAGTTATCAACAACACGGAAACGATATCGCATATGGGTTAGATTTTTAAAATAAAAATTATGCAAAATAATTGTTTTGTTTAAGAGTCTATATATCATTTTATATCTTATTGAAAATGTTTTATAAAGTGGACACATTAGATATACCAAAACATATTTAATTACAAGGCGGTGTTTTGTTTTCCTTGTTATGTCCATGACGTTGTAACATTTACCATGTTACTGACTACACTTGTCAATCAATTATGTCGACAATCAAACGCGTGTTTACGTGTGATAAAACAGGCCGATTACTGGGTACGACACAGTTTTCGTATGCAATAGTTATATATATGTTAACTCTTCAATGGCGTCATTTATTCTGTTCATCTGTAACTATTAGTGAAAAAGTGTATTTCTCGTACCTTTAAAATTTTGGTATTTTTTGGATTCCCGTTATAAAAATTCAAAAAAATTCAAAATTTGTATTTGCATTTGTAACTACAAAGAAGTTTGAAGGCAAAATAGAAAAATACAGTGAAATATTACATAGACATGTACATGTAGAAAAGTCGCAAAGTGATAGCTTATATTTCTAAAATACATTAACATGAACAAAATGAACTTAGCTTCAAATAGAAAATTTGATTTAAACATTTTTAACTGCAAAGTCGATACCTTATACTATCAGCAAGCCCACTTTCCTCAGTTCTAGAGACTGGTTAATGAATAAGCAAGAGTCCAGTCTAAATTGGGAGTTGTTTGTAGATAATATTGAGGTCAAATAATTGGTATCTAAGGTAACATCATTGTGATTAGGAATGCATTTTTGGAAGTATTCTTTTCTGGCAGATTCATTTAGGGAACAGTGAAAAAAGGAGTGTACTTCATTTTCTAACACACCACATTTTTTACAGAGTCTCTGGTCTCTTGGTATACATTTGAGTAGCCCCATGGCTAGCTCCAGCTTGTGTTCACATAAACGAAATGAAGTAAACATTTTCCTTAAACTACTACTGTTAATATTAAGGTATTTTTCAGGGACATACGCCATCTTTATACATGAATAATTTATTACTCTCGTTTAATTTTTTTAGTTTATTAAAGAATCTTATTTCATATTTCTTTTTTATATTTTGCTTGGTTTTAATTTTAAATCGGTAATTACTGTACAATGCGTCAGGATCCTGTATAACTTGATGTAAATCATTGTCTAATGTCATATCATTAACATAACTAAACCAGGTATATGTGCCATTTTCATGTAAAGTTTTATTTAATAGATAAGCCTCCTTTATCAAAGGGTTTAAATTGTCTGAATCTTGTAGTAATCTACTTAAATAGCCACATGCTTAAGTGTTTATAAGGGTCTCAATAGGATAATGTCCCAGCTCTGCTCTGGAGCCTCGATTTACTGCTATTTTCCCAATCCCTAGCGTATGTTTACAGAATTTCAAATGTACTTACTCAAAAGGAGATTTATCAATAAAGGAGAAATAATCAAACTGCTTATTGCTATTACCTGATCTGATTTTTCTGCTTAACATATTTTGGTATAAATCCATGTACCATACTTCTGCATTATAAGTCAGGACAGGTTTTACAAGGGATTGAAAGAGATTATAATGGGCATCTACTGGAAAGTTTGTGATATTTTCTGCATATTTTTTTTATTGCAAAAAGAACTTTAAGACCTTTGTTTGACAATTCCTTTAGGAAGGTGTAAATTTACCTGCTGTATTTATCAGGTTACCAAGATATTTATATTCTTTAGTCATGTCTATATTATGGTTACTAAAAAATATAAAAAATATAAAAAAGATGTTCTTGTTCTTATCATATGTATCAAGATAAGATCGAACATGTTAATCAAAGGGTACAAATACATTGGTTATCAGATTTCTGAGATAGAACATTTTCTCTGTATTTTTTGGCCATTTTTACGAAGCATTCAAATTATTCAGTTTCATATTGAAATGAAAAATATCGGAATTACAAGAAGGATGTAAATACGATACTAAAAGATAGATTCGAACATAAAAAAAAATATATCTAATGAAAGAGAAACAAACATCAGAATGGCACCAGTTTTGTTCTATTTCCAACATAACTAAATCTGATATATTTAATAAGAACAAGACTGCGTATTTATTGTAGTTATTGTTGTCTAATTTATTTTTTCTAAATTCCTGCACAGCATATCATTTAAACAAAAAATTAAAACATAAGTATTACGAAAACATTAAATATATCAATAGGCTCTCCACTATTCTGGAATATGAAACATCAACAACTAATTTCAAGGATATTAACCTTTCTTGTCCTTTATGAATGCAAAACCTTGCACAATACAACTTCCGGGGTTAATATAATGACAAAGCTCATGCATCCAAGACTTCTTAGAAAAGATAATATTCCGTTTAAGGAACACGTGAAAGATAAATGTAACACACATACAGATGATTGCAGTTTTAAAATTTGGTTATAGATTCCAGTATGCCTAAAAATGAAATACACTGCATCATACAGCTATTTCGTCCTTCGAGGAATCGTTGGTGATGCTAGTTATCATAAGTACTTTTGAAACAGAAGCAGAGATGCGTAAAACCCTTTATTTACGATTTTCAAAATTTAGAGGAAGACCATGTGAAAATCACACACGGAAAATGAGAACCACACATCGTAATCGCAAAGAGAGTTTTTTTATCCATTTCCTTCGCAACTTACAATAATCCTTGTGATATTTAGAACAATCGAATCGATTTTAAAAAAAAATCCTTCGGAATATTGCATAGCCTGCCAATGATGGAGTGGATTATTGGTCAGTTTTCGGTCACAGATCACTTTGAGTCGTTCTTTTAATATCCGTTAACCCAATAATGTTTTTCATAACCTCACAAGTCTTTTGTGTAACCCCCCATGACTTCCTGTAGGACCGACGTAGCGTGAAATCACCTGCTCTTTATTTCTTTTGTAATCAAATATATAATAACTTAGTATGTAACTAAGTTTTATTTATAACTCTTTTCAAATAATGATTGAAAGCTTTGATACACATTTGTACAGAAATCATCTTCCAGGAACATATACGTTTATCCATAGAAGTGACAAGTCAGCATATCTGATATATATAAATGTATGACCACCGAAGAGGATATATGTGAGGTTGTTCTTATTTTAACGGCAATGTGTATCCATATCACGTAGCCTCTCCCTTCAATACAATGGATGCTACTTTACGAGGAAAATAACCAGACTATAAAGGTAGGACCTACTAAGATAGAATGGAGTAAGTTTGAAGTAGGGCACTGTTATGTCTACTTCACTGGTCTTATTCAGTTTGTATTCTTCATTTAAAGTATATATCATATCGGTTGATTCTGTAGTATTTGTCTCATCTCTTAATTTAAGGATGACGCGTTTACCTTCATCGGTAGATGGCTAACTGTGAACTAGGTGTTTCTTTGAGAAGTAAGATTATGTTACCTGTATATCTTGTGTGACTTCGGTAGCGTTTTAGATCTGTTACCTTGTGCTTGGTCCTGTCAATCCTGAATGATTCAATCATGTAATGTTTGCGTGTTCGTAGCAGACTTTTACAAAAGAACTTGAAAATTAAAGTGCTGCCAAGTTGTCTTCTGATAACTGTGGTCATTGGGTATAGTTAGACAGCAATTCGTTATTGTGCAAAACGAATAACAAAAATCGAAACACGGATGAAATTTTCGTTGATCTATGTTGTTCGATTTCTTTATTTTTGTGATTTTTTTCACTGGTGACTTCAGTCCGTTTCGATGTCTGTTGATTTTACTTTAACGGCCTAGCGCTATGAAGTGGTATACCATTGCCTTGTAAACGTTTTCCTTTATGCATGTTTTTGATTGATTGGAACGATATTTGACCAATCATCTGTCACCTTGTCGCTAAATACAGTTCTGAACCTCTTCTTATGAATCGTTCTACATTTGTGGGTCTTATTTTAAATCCTGGGTGTCGTTGGAGATAAGGTTTGATTTAAGATTTGTTTACCGTTAGGACACAAGAATGGTATAATGAAATGTTTTCAAAATCGTAATTCGAACTTCATATGGTTGAAACAAAGATTTATGTAAAATTCAAGTAAGGTCGCGTTCTCAAAATGAGACACAGGGTAGTGACACCGAAACAACCAAGAAATCTAGTGAGCTTTATCAAAACTGTCGATATTCTGATCTTACAAGAAAGAAAATATTTCCACATGAGATCATGAATGCAACTACAGAACTTGTTCATTGTCTTCATCAACTGACTTATCTCGGAACACCGTAGGTGGCGACAGAAGAGTTTTAGGTCAAATTCAGAAATTTAAGATCGAAATTATTCACATATCTAAGTAATTCGCCGTCCTATTTGGCTATATTGTAAGTGAAGATCGATATAAGCGGAAAATGCAAAAGAGGCTGTCGTGTCTTACATTTCAAGCTGATAAGGGTATATATATGTTGAGACAAACCAACTTCAATAGATCTGAAGAGACTTGATGAACGTTGCCACGCGTTCGTTGTTTGTTCTAGTAAGCGTTTTGCTAATTCAATCTCATGTGAAAACAAAAAGAGGTCGGCCAAGAGTGGAACACAATTTGTCCCCATGGTTTTGCCAACAGCTGCAGGAATATCTTGCCATCAATCTCATCCAAGTTATTGTTATGCAGAAATTCAACCATACTCATGATTTCAAAACTGTAAACGTAATCTTGGTATTTGTCAACACTGACAAGTTTTGGACTAATTGGTATTTTGTATGGTGTTGTATGGTGTTGTACAGTGTCGTAAAGTCAAATGTTCATTTTTGTTGAGAGATTGGTGCAGCTTTATCAAAGGGTCTTTAAAAACAACATTTAATAAATTTCATTCATGTAGTGGTTTGGACATCAGGGTATAGAACTATAGACTTGTGTTTTATGGTAGCGTCCTCTCCGTCGTTTTAGTTACTGTGTCTATATACATGTTCTAAGTAATTTTAAGTCTCGGAGGTGTTTTTTCCGGTTGAAAAAGGAAGGGATTTCTGAAAGAACCGACTGTTACTGTGCTCTTATGCATATAGTTATGCCATACAAATATCTGAAAAAACAAAAGTGCAATGGAATAAATGGTTTGATATTACTAGGAAAGACTTCAGTAATTCGTTGGATAAAAGATTGTTTTTTGGCCAGCTATTTTTTTTTTTTGTGTTGCATCTTGTTATTATTAAGATGTTGAAAGATTGGTTTCTGCCTTCTTTGGATTTGCTCTCAATCTTGTTCAAAAAATGGAAAAAATATTTTTTTAGAGCCGCTTTATGTTTTCTTTGTAGTTTGTAACTTATCGGTGAAAACGTTGGGAGCAGGGAAGCCCTTTATGGTTCTAGATCTGATATATTTGTAAGGATTAAGACTACGTAAGTTTTGAATGTTTTGTCGAATCATTTGTAAGGATTAAGACTTCGAAGTTTTGAAAAAAGAATTGTCGAATATATGTTACCTTCTATAAATCGCTTCATTTTAATATGAGTTGTAATAACGGTATTTCTGAAACATTTATCATATCAATTGACCTTTTCACTATCCTGGTATATATTGCTTAAGCGAATTATTTCAAATATCTTTTCCTTTTAGGGATGAAATTAAAATTTTGTCTCCAGTTTCTTGTTTTCCTTTTAGAATTGAGGATCTTAAACAGGAAATTCCAGTGTTGATAGAACGGCAGATGCTACTTTAACGACAAAACATTACTTCTTGGTAAGGTGAATAATCCAATAAAGGAACACAACCAAAACACACACGAAAAATGACGCACATATATGGTAATCCCCTGGAAAGTTATTTTGATGCATTACATCGCTTATTAACAATTTCAATGACACCGCATTGTAATCCTCTTGAAATAAAGAATATTCCATTCCATCGAAAAGTGGTACTCTGTAGTTAAAATTTCCAAAAAAAGTGTTGATCTTTCAGAT
>NW_018407865.1:28511-95680 GCF_002113885.1 Mizuhopecten yessoensis
TTTTTTTCAAGGAGACAATTAGAGAACTGTACGGAAATAAGAACGGATATTTCGGAAGTAAGGCGTCTTGTGTTTCGTTAACGACACCTGCAATATAAATTTATGTAAAATTCAAGTAAGGTCGCGTTCTCAAAATGAGAAACAGGGTAGTGACACCGAAACAACCAAGAAATCTAGTGAGCTTTATCAAAACTGTCGATATTCTGATCTTACAAGAAAGAAATATTTTCCACATGAGATCATGAATGCAACTACAGAACTTGTTCATTATCTTCATAAACTTACTTATATCGGAACACCGTAGGTGGCGAAAGAAGATTTTTAGGTCAAATTCAGAAATTTAAGATCGAAATTATTCATATAGCTAAGTAATTCACCGTCCTATTTGGCTATATTGTAAGTGAAGATCGATGCAAAAGAGGCTGTAGTGTCTTTGATTTCAAGTTGATAAGGGTATATATATATTGAGACGAATCAACTTCAATAGATCTGAAGAGAACTTGATGAACGTTGCCACGCGTTCGTTGTCTGTTCTAGTAAGCGTTTTGCTAATTCAATCTCATGTGAAAACAAAAAGAGGTCGGCCAAGAGTGGAACACAATTTGTCCCCATGGTTTTGCCAACAGCTGCAGGAATATCTTGCCATCAATCTCATCCAAGTTATTGTTATGCAGGAATTCAACCATACTCATGATTTCAAAACTGTAAACGTAATCTTGGTATTTGTCAACACTGACAAGTTTTGGACTAATTGGTATTTTGTATGGTGTTGTATGGTGTTGTACAGTGTCGTAAAGTCAAATGTTCATTTTTGTTGAGAGATTGGTGCAACTTTATCAAAGGGTCTTTAAAAACAACATTTAATAAATTCCATTCCTGTAGTGGTTTGGACATCAGGGTATAGAACTATAGACTTGTGTTTTATGGTAGCGTCCTCTCCGTCGTTTTAGTTACTGTGTCTATATACATGTTCTATATAATTTTAAGTCTCGGAGAGGGTTTTTTTCCGGTTGAAAAAGGAAGGGATTTCTGAAAGAACCGACTGTTACTGTGCTCTTATGCATATAGTTATGCCATACAAATATCTGAAAAAACAAAAGTGCAATGGAATAAATGGTTTGATATTACTAGGAAAGACTTCAGTAATTCGTTGGATAAAAGATTGTTTTTTTGCCAGCTTTTTTTTTGTGTTGCATCTTGTTATTATTATGATGTTGAAAGATTGGTTTCTGCCTTCTTTAGGATTTGCTCTCAATCTTGTTAAAAAAATGGAAAAAATATTTTTTCAGAGCCGCTTTATGTTTTCTTTGTAGTTTGCAACTTATCGGTGAAAACGTTGGGAGCAGGGAAGCCCTTTATGGTTCTAGATCTGATATATTTGTAAGGATTAAGACTGTGTAAGTTTTGAATATGTTTTGTCGAATCATTTGTAAGGATTAAGACTTCGAAGTTTTGAAAAAAAAATTGTCGAATATATGTTACCTTCTATAAATCGCTTCATTTTAATATGAGTTGTAATAACGGTATTTCTGAAACATTTATCATATCAATTGATTTTTTCACTATCCTGGTATATATTGCTTAAGCGAATTATTTCAAATATCTTTTCCTTTTAGGGATGAAATTAAAATTTTGTCTCCAGTTTCTTGTTTTCCTTTTAGAATTGAGGATCTTAAACAGGAAATTCCAGTGTTGATAGAACGGCAGATGCTACTTTAACGACAAAACATTACTTCTTGGTAAGGTGAATAATCCAATAAAGGAACACAACCAAAACACACACGAAAAATGACGCACATATATGGTAATCCCCTGGAAAGTTATTTTGATGCATTACATCGCTTATTAACAATTTCAATGACACCGCATTGTAATCCTCTTGAAATAAAGAATATTCCATTCCATCGAAAAGTGGTACTCTGTAGTTAAAATTTCCAAAAAAAGTGTTGATCTTTCAGATGATTGAATATCCTGGCAATGATTGAGTGTATTCTTGGTCAGCATACTGCAATAGATCCCATGGTATCGTCCTTTGGTATCCGTCGACCTGATTATACCTTCTATAAAACCTCCCAGTACTTCCAGCTTGTCTGACGTATCATGGAATCATCTGTGACTGATTTCTCGTGCAATCAAATATGAAACAGCTGTATGTAAACTAGTTTTATGTGGAACTCTTTTCAAATCCTGTTGAACGCTTTCTAAGCAATTTGTACTGAAATAACTATCATCTTACAGGGGCGTAAACTTTCATCTAGAGAAGTGACCAATTAGCATATATGTTTTATACATGACCACCGAGGAAGATATCTGTGTGGTTGTTCCTATTTAAAAGCCCATGTGTATTCATATCACGTAGTCTCTCCGTTCAATACAATGAATGTTATCATAAAGAATGATAAATGCAAAATTTTATTGAAATTTATCCATTATAAAATTGTGACCTGCACTTTACGAGGAAAATCTTGCGCTGTGGAGGTGGCACATACTTAAGATAAACCGGAGTTAGTTTGAAGGTGAGAACCGTAATGTCTGCTCCACTGGTTTCATTCAATTTGTATTCTTTCTTTAAAGTATTTAACAGTTCTTGACTCTCCCGTATGTGTCTTATCTATTAATGTAAGAATAGTACCTTAACCACTCTAACGGTAGATGTTGCAATAAATGCATCCCTTGCACTGTAAAAGAGTTTTTCATTCTTTATATGTAAAAATCTGTTACCTTGTGTCGCATCTCAAAAATCCGGAAATGTTTCTATCATGCCAGTATGTTGTCTTTTATAAGCCGTTGTTCGTTTCTTCAGCCTTTTGATTCTTTCTATGTGCAAGATCTTTTCATCCAGACAGCTGTTATGGAGTTTTGTTGTCTCCATTCTACTTTCCATTTATTTATATCTTGATTTGTTTACCGTTAGGACACAACAATGGTATAATGAAATGATTTCAAAATCGTAATTCGAACTTCATATGGATGAAACAATAGGGATATATAAAAAGGGATGTTTTTTTCAAGGAGACAATTAGAGAACTGTACGGAAATAAGAACGGATATTTCGGAAGTAAGGCGTCTTGTGTTTCGTTAACGACACCTGCAATATAAATTTATGTAATATTCAAGTAAGGTCGCGTTCTCAAAATGAGAAACAGGGTAGTGACACCGAAACAACCAAGAAATCTAGTGAGCTTTATCAAAACTGTCGATATTCTGATCTTACAAGAAAGAAATATTTTCCACATGAGATCATGAATGCAACTACAGAACTTGTTCATTATCTTCATAAACTTACTTATATCGGAACACCGTAGGTGGCGAAAGAAGATTTTTAGGTCAAATTCAGAAATTTAAGATCGAAATTATTCATATAGCTAAGTAATTCACCGTCCTATTTGGCTATATTGTAAGTGAAGATCGATGCAAAAGAGGCTGTAGTGTCTTTGATTTCAAGCTGATAAGGGTATATATATATTAAGACGAATCAACTTCAATAGATCTGAAGAGAACTTGATGAACGTTGCCACGCGTTCGTTGTCTGTTCTAATAAGCTTTTTGCTAATTCAATCTCATGTGAAAACAAAAAGAAGTCGGCCAAGAGTGGAACACAATTTGTCCCCATGGTTTTGCCAACAGCTGCAGGAATATCTTGCCATCAATCTCATCCAAGTTATTGTTAAGCATGAATTCAACCATACTCATGATTTCAAAACTGTAAACGTAATCTTGGTATTTGTCAAAACTGACAAGTTTTGGACTAATTGGTATTTTGTATGGTGTTGTATGGTATTGTACAGTGTCGTAAAGTCAAATGTTCATTTTTGTGGAGAGATTGATGCAGCTTTATCAAAGGGTCTTTAAAAACAACATTTAATAAATTTCATTCCTGTAGTGGTTTGGACATCAGGGTATAGAACTATAGACTTGTGCTTTATGGTAGCGTCCTCTCCGTCGTTTTAGTTACTGTGTCTATATACATGTTCTAAGTAATTCTTAGTCTCGGAGATGTTTTTTTCCGGTTGAAAAAGGAAGGGATTTCTGAAAGAACCGACTGTTACTGTGCTCTTATGCATTTGGTTATGCCATACAAATATCTGAAAAACAAAGGGGAATGGAATAAATGGTTTTATATTACTAAGAATGACTTAAGTAACTCGTTGGATAAAGGTTTGTTTTTTCGCCAGATAAATGTTTGTGTTGCATCTTGTTATTATTAAGATGTTGACAGATTGGTTTCTGCCTTCTTTAGGATTTGCTCTCCATCTTGTTAAAAAAAATGGAAAAAATAGAGCCGCTTGAGGTTTTCTTTGCAATTTGCAGTTTATCGATGAAAACGTTGGAAGCAGGGAAGCCCTTTATGGTTCTAGATCTGATATATTTGTAACGATTAAGACTACGCAAGTTTTGAATATGTTTTGTCGAATCATTTGTAAGGATTAAGACTTCGAAGTTTTGAAAAAAAAAAATTGTCGAATATATGTTACCTTCTATAAATCGCTTCATTTTAATATTAGTTGTAATAACGGTATTTCTGAAACATTTTTCATATCAATTGACCTTTTCACTATCCTGGTATATATTGCTTAAGCGAATTATTTCAAATATCATTTCCTTTTAAAGATGAAATTAAATTTTCACCCCAGCGTCTTGTTTTCCGTTTAGAGTTTAGATCCTTAAACAGGAAATTCCCAGTGTTAATAAAACGGCAGATGTCACTTTAACGACAAAAAATTACTCCTTGGTAAGGTGAATAATCCAACAAAGAAACACAACCAAAACACACACGAAAAATGACGCACATATATGGTAATCCCCTGGAAAGTTATTTTGATGCATAACATCGCTTATTAACAATTTCAATGACACCGCATTGTAATCCTCTTGAAATAAAGAATAATACATTCCATCGAAAAGTGGTACTCTGCAGTTAAAATTTCCAAAAAAAGTGTTGATCTTTCAGATGATTGAAAATCCTGGCAATGATGAAGTGTATTCTTGGTCAGCATATTGCAATAGATCCCATGGTATCGACCTTTGGTATCCGTCGACCTGATTATACCTTCTATAAAACCTCGCAGTACTTCCAGCTTGTCTGACGTATCATGGAATCATCTGTGACTGATTTCTTGTGCAAACAAATATAAAACAGCTGTATGTCAACTAATTTTATTTGGAACTGTTTTCAAAACCTGTTGAACGCTTTCTAAGCAATTTGTACTGAAATAACTGTCATCTTACAGGGGCGTAAACTTTCATCTAGAGAAGTGACCAATTAGCATATATGATTTATATATAACCACCAAGGAAGATATCTGTGAGGTTGTTCCTATTTAAAAGCCCATGTGTATTCATATCACGTAGTCTCTCCGTTAAATACAATGAATGTTATCATACAGAATTATAGATGCAAAATTTTATTGAAATTTATCCATTATAAAATTGTGACCGGCACTTTACGAGGAAAATCTTCCGCTCTGGAGGTGGCACATACTTGAGATAAAACGGAGTTAGTTTAAAGGTGAGAACCGTAATGTCTGCTCCACTGGTTTCATTCAATTTGTATTCTTTCTTTAAAGTATGTAACAGTTCTTGACTCTCCCGTGTGTGTCTTATCTATTAAAGTAAGAATAGTACCTTAACCACTTTAACTGTAGATGCTGCAATAAATGCATCCCTTGCACTGTAAAAGAATTTTTCATTCTTTATATGTAAAAATCTGTTACCTTGTATCACATCTCAAAATTCCGGAATGTTTCAATCATGCCAGTATGTTGTCTTTTATAAGCCATTGTTCGTTTCTTCAGCCTTTTGATTCTTTCTATCTGTATGATTTGTTCATCTAGGCAGCTGTTTATGGAGTTTTGTTGTCTCCATTCTATTTTCCATTTATTTATATCTTTATCAACGACATAATCGACATGAGGAATCCTAATCATTTGTGCCTCCAGTGTCCGTTTAAATGTCTATTGTATTGACCTATGGCTATAATGTCCAGTGAAGTGTGGGCATATCATTGCCAGGTATTAGTTTTCCTGAATACATATTTTGAAATTGATATAAATGAAATTTGTCCAGACATTTGTCATTCCATTACTTCATATTCAAGTCTAGAGTCTCTTCTAACGCATCGTTGTATATTTGTTTAAATATTATTTTACATCTTTTGTAGATGTAAAATAAAATAAAAAGTAAGATTGATTTCTTTACCGTCAGGACACAACAACAGTATACTGAAATGTTAACCAAATTGTTATTCGATTTCCAAATTGATGAAACGATTGGAAAATATGACAAAAGGAAAGATTTGCAATGAGTCTGTTGCAGAGATATACGCAAAATAAGACCGGATGTTCTGGGAGTCAAACGTGTTTTGTTTCATTTACGACACCCGGCAATGTGCATTCTCAAAGTGAAAAGCGAGGTAATGACTATGAAACAATAAGGAATCATTTTAAGCTAATGCAAATATCTCGATATTCAATATCTTACAAAAAAAGACCGTAAGCAACTGATAGGATGAAGGCGACTATAGAAATTGACAATATTCATCAAAAGCATGCTCTACTCAGAACATCGTAGCCGTTAGAAAGATAATATTTATGTTAAGAAAGAGAATACCTAACATCAAAATGTTTACGCTATAAAATACCTCAGTAGTTCGCCAACCAATTATGCTATACTATTAGTATTGATCGAGATGAGCGGAAAAATGAAGAAGAGGTTACAGTGATTTGACTTAAAGCTGATGAATGTATATACATTTCAAGGCAAAATAACGTAAAAAGATCTATAGTGGAACTGTAGGACCTTGCCAGGTGTTTGTTACTTGTCCTGATAATATTTGTTTTATAAAGTCAGGCCGGCATGAAACCAAAAGGAAGTTTGCCAAGAGTATGACACAGGCTGTCCCTGTGGTTTTGCCACGAGCCTGCAGGAAAACAAGCATTGTTAAGTTTGCTGTAAGAAAACATATGTTATGAAGAATCATAAAGATATATGTAAAAATAAGAGATAGCTATTAGAATCGATTTCCATTGTGCTTTTATTCACATTAAGTAATATTGTTTTGCCACAAAAAATGTCTAAAAAAACCTGGATTTTTTTAATTACAAATATATTCAGTAATCCGATGAATGAAAGTTGTATATAAATGCTGCTAGAGTGGTTATTTTCGCCGCGCTAATTTTTTGTCTGGTATCTTGTAATGATTCATGTGCTGTAAAATAGTTTTTTTGCGCCGTTAAATTGTACCAATCAATCTCGAACTATTTAAAATGAAAAGTAAAGTTTTTCGCATCGCTTAGTGTATGCCCTCTATATTGCAACTAATGTATAAATACTCTAAAAGTAGAAAAACCTGTGATTTCTAGATCGGACATGTTTATTAGGAACAAGACGACTAGAGTATTGAATATGGTTTTTGTCGAATATATCTTATCGTCTCTTCATGTTAATTTTAGTTGGAATAACGGTATAAGTAAAACATTTATCTTTTTAACAACTGACTTTTTCACTATCCTGGCATATACTATAGTAGCACATTATCGTTTCCTTTTCAACACGAAATATCTTGAATTTAAGTACCTTCAAAAGAAAACTTCGTGTGTTTACATAACGACACAGATTGTTTAAAATAACAAGCATCACTCCTTTAATATAAACTTTATTTAATTCCAAATTAAATACAGAGGAATGGAATCCGGAAATAAGTTGAAATAACTTATATCAATCAGTTTCCGAGAATTTATCTCATTCATCTGTAAGCTCATCATTCCCGAACAAAAGTAAATCAGTTGAGAGTGGATGATTGATTTCGTTAAATGTATGTAAACGTAGTTGAGAAAAAAGACAACAAATAATGTTCATTGGTTTCATTTTCTTGCATACAAGAACACAGAGGATTATCAATTAGATTTCTCTGGTATAGATAAAACTTGAGAGAACTACACTCCATTCTTAATCTAGCATGATGTATCTGCCCCAGTCTGGTACCATTAAAGTCGAAAATTTTAATTTTGTGAGCGGGCTTGCGTAGATAGGTTTTAAGTTTATAAATTGAAGGGTCGTTTTTGACATAGTCAGGCAAGGAGTTCCAGATACTGATGACAGATGGCAAAACAGATTTATTATAGAGACTTGTATGACTAACTAGTGGACGAAAATTATTTCCCGTGTGAGTATCGTGGTTGTGGCAATTACGGTTACGCTGAGGTAGAATATCTAGAAGATATTGAGGAGCCAGACCATGAACCATTTTGTGGAAAAGAATAAGCTTGTGCTGTTTACGTCTTTCCTCGAGGGGAAACCAACCTGTTTCAGTATACAGTTTAATTCTACTTGTGAGTCTAGTGCCGCCAGTGACTATGCGTGCTGCTTCTAATTGATATTTTCAGATTGAGCTTTTAGTAAGGCAGTCCCATAATATATCGCCATAGTCTAATATAGGTCGAATCAGAGTGTAGTACATAGTTTGGAGACTATACCTGTCCAAAGAGAATTTAAATTTACCCAAGATATTATTTTAGGTGAAATCTTAGATATCAAATAACTGATGTGTTCATTCCAATGACCATTTCCAGAGAGAAAAATACCTCGATGTTTGTGTGTAGTAACTTCAGAGATGTTAGGATTGTTCATATTTAAGGGAGTATGAAAAGGTTTATTGTTTTTTCTACTAATGAGCAGGGTTTCTGTTTTGGAAGGGTTAAAATTTACTAGCCATCTTTGTGACCAGGTATAAAATATATTAAGGTCACTATTAAGAATGCCTGCGCTGACTCTAGGAATATCAACAGTTACGTAAAGAGAGGTGTCATCAACGAATAACTTTATTTTAGCTTGTATATCTTTAACAATGTCATTTATATATATCAGAAATAAAAGAGGTCCAAGAATTGAGCCCTGTGGAACACCAGCCTTAACATTTAACCAATTTGAATTTTTACCATTGATGACAACTCTCTGCTTTCGATCGGAAAGATAATTTTCAAACTAACCTAATAGCGAATTTCGAATCCCATAGCTTGTAATTTACAAAGAAGGCCTTTATTCCAAACACGATCGAAAGCTTTATTGATATCACAAAAGACCATACGTATTTCCTTACCATTGTCTAAGGCTAAATAGATATCATGAATGATCGCAAGAAGTTGATTTGTTGGTGAGTCACCGTGCCTAAAACCAGATTGATGGGGGGATAGGAGGGAGTAAGTGTGCAAAGAATTGTAGACATATTTGAAGACACATTTTTCCATTAATTTACCAACAATCGATAGCAGTAATATAGGTCTGTAATTAGTTAATATAGACTTGTTATCTTTTTTATGCACAGGGGTGACGTTAGCAAACTTCCGTTCAGATGGGAATAACCCAGATCTAATTGAACTGTTAAAAAGATTTCTTAAGGGGACACATATGATATTTACGGGTTCTTTAAGAAGACGAGGATTTACCAGGTCAGAACCAATGGCCTTAGAACAGTCAGTGGTAAGAATTGCATCTTTGTCATCATTAGCTGTGATGTTAATATCAGATAAGGAATTATTACATTCGTCGTTAATATTAGGGAGATTTACATTGGAGTCATCGACTGGGCACAAAAGAAGTCATTAAATAGGCAAGTTTTCTCAAAGTCATCCGAGACAGCGCTATTATTATGAAGCAATGGTGGTATGCAAAATTTACCAGAGTTAGGTAATAGTTGCTTTACAGTTTTCCACCATTGTTTAGCACTAATGTTAGAAGGTTTGCGAAGTTCGCTACATAAACTAGAAAATTGGTTAATTTGGCGTGCTTGATTGTGTTAACATATTTGTTACGAAGTCGACGAAACTTTGCCCAGTGAGCTTCATTAAGGCTCGCTTGGCTTTTTTTATGAGCGCGCTTACGTTTACGAATTAATCTCCTTATTTCGTTTGATAGCCAAGGGGGAATACAAGATTTAAAAATAGTAAAATATCTAAGAAATTTTTGACAGCATCATTAATATAATCAAAATCACTCAATAAATTCCAGTTAACTGAGCTTAGTTTTCCCCTAAATAAATCGTAATTTCCTAGGTCAAAAGGCCAAACGTTTCGCTTAAACACCTGCTGCACTGGCTTTGAAATATTAAAAGAACAGTAAATTGGACAATGATATCTAGCCGGTTGGTCAAGAAAGCTTTCTCCAACTTAACATTTATTAATAAGGTTTTTACTATTAGTACAGACTATATCTAACAATGACTCAGAGGCTTCTGTATAAAAAGTTGGTGATTCAACAAGCTGAGTTAGATTAAAGGAAACAAGTATATCGCGTAAGTGGGACGAATGGTGGTCTAATAGGGCATTTGCATTCAAGTTGCCGGTTATCACAATATGAGAAATGCCTGTATTATACGCTTTTTCTATAGAATGCGAGATATGGGATCATATGATGACAGGAGAGTTTTGAGGCCGATAAAAAGTACCATATAATATTTTCACTGAACCAAGTACAATTTCTAACCAGACACATTCAATGGTAGCTATCTCTATATCTGATCTTCTCTTTGCAGGAATATTATATTTTACATAAACCGCCGCCCATTCTAGCAGGTCTACAGTAGTAGAATGGGTCAGAATATCCAGGCAGGTTAAGGTCAGATGAGATAACATTTAATTTTAACCATGTCTCAGTAAAGGATAAAATTGTTATATTACCTAACTCGGTGTAAAGAATATCGAGTTTTTGTTTGAGACTTTGAACATTAAGATGGACAAATGAAAAATTACTGACTGCATCGAGCTGGCCACTTATATTCGAAAATATAGATGAGGAAGACGCGCTAGAAGACATGGGACCAGGATTCAGTTCTATATCTCCAGATAACAACAAATGCCAATAGTCCAAAGCACGACGTAGAGATATAGATAATTTATCAGTAGCGGACATAATAGAAGAGGAGATAAATTCAGCACTTATGTAATGAATATCAGCTTTGTATTTGAAACTTTTGACGCTAAGATGGACGAAAGAATACCTATCGTTACAGAACTGGATACTTGTACTTGAAGAGGAAGTAGAAACAATTGATTGAATGGTAGAAGAGGGCTGTAAATTTAATTCAATATCACCTGACAAACACCAGCTGATCAATGCATAATGTATTGATATAAAAGTAAGTAATTCTGCTAAAAACGATGCGAAGAGGTAACATGAGCTGCTACGAAACGACTCCCTGAGTGATGAATTAATATAATGTAAATAAGACGTAAAAACATATAACAAAAGTAATAGTAATGCAATACATAACATGTCGGGAACGGTCACGTAATGAGCGAAATTTGCGGACTGTATATAGTTGTTGAAGACACCAATTCGAACACGATAGAGAGACATATCAATAGGCATTATATAATATCAGACTGGGCAAGGAGGTAAGTGAGTGCTCGAGAAGGTGTCGTGATCATGATAATAGAAGTAGTCAGAGGCACACTGGGCAACAGTGGAGGGGGTCGGGCAGAGGAGGAAACGGATATAAAAAAGTTGACTATGAAGAGTTGAAGTACGTTCATCAGAACCAAATTTGAAGAGAGGGGGAAAAGGACCAGGTAATTGTTAATATTTGGTGACCGGTACTGGAACTGAAAATGCAAATAGTAACCTGCACACACACACACACACACACACACACCTACCCACACACACGTTCATAAATGTTCGCGTTAGCGATCACAATTTAGTTTACACAATGCTAAGGCACAAATCAAAGTAACGGGAACAATTATCACTAGGCCTGCATTATCTAGTGGAGGAACTCCATTGGTATCTGCCACAACCAAATAGTGTAAAAAATGTACAAAATAGACTCGTATAGTGGTGAAAATGATAGTAACACTTTGAGAGAAAACATGGGTACTACTACATACAAGATTCTATTAACCGGATTCCGGAGGATCCGGTATACAACATTATAAAACCGGTATAGGTTTGCAGTGTAGCAATACATAGCAAACGATAGCACGCAGAAGTTATGTAATATCAAATTTTAAAAATAAGTAGTAATGATAATACAAATAATAGTAGTGTTAATGATAATAAATAAATCGACTCTGCTCAAGGGGGGACAAACCAATTAGGTACTACTACATTCAGGATAATATGATGCTAGATTAGCCGATAACACCAACCAGCCCGATGCTATACCACTAAGCTAAACGGGAATTACCTGACGCTTGTAAGGCAACCTAATCGATGCACTTCTTTTACACCACTCCTTCCGTATCAGCAGTAGTTTACACCCAATAGGGTTTCCACCTTTTGGTCTCTAGCATTACTAGTGAGCACTAGAAGGACGAAACAGCTGAAAAGTAGTGTTTTTAATCTACCAAATCACTGAAGAATTTGATTAGCGACTGGATGCTATGACAAGAACATCAACTTGCACAATTTACTTCAGCCCCGTCATAGATATGTAAAGTTCCGTCGTTTATAGATAAATACGAACTTTAGAATAGGTAGGAAGTGTCATGTAGGTTCCAATAGGGGACTGTATAGCTATAGAGTTGGCAAACGTTAACCCTTTCACCTCTATGTAACTTTAAGTAACCCTACCATTAATTGATCTGAATAAGTCCATTATGGCCTACAGTGGTGAAAGAGTAAAAGAAGCAGAAAGCCTCGATTATGCTTCCAAACACGAGTCAGTTTAAGCAAAGGTATGGAAGGATCCCCATACCACTGCCGAAAACATTATAAACCTGTTTGAAACTGTTTTTTCCGGCATAAATATGACTTTGATAAATCATTTCTGGAAAACAAAACCATACACAAGAAGTGTCCCGGTACAACGTTTTCTATTCCGTCTTTGCGTATTGCAGAGTTATCTTCTCTTGTGAGCAGGTATTGATTGTTACGTCATTGGTTTGTGTGAGAAAATTACGTCGTTTTCATAAAATTGATGACGTTACTCTCACAAACCAATGACGTAACAATCAATACCTGCTCACAAGAGAAGATAACTCTGCAATACGCAAAGACGGAATAGTTATATCCAAATAAAAGTTACTAAATACATGCAAAATCACAGTGCAGTGGGACAGTGATACTTAATGAGGGAAGTCAAATCTAATATGAATAATCAGACAGTCCGGTAAAGTTAATTGAATTGAAAGAAAGGACTTTATCATGATGTGTCCGTTTTGTTGTTCTGATTATTTCACATTAGTACCCAAATCATGAGCATTCGTCCTACTTTCTAAAACATGTACAACGCATGTTGACAAAGCAATTTTATTTGAAAATCATTAATGCTATAATTATACAAACCGTTGACTGATAGCAGATCAAAAGATACAGCGATTATCTACATTAAGTCTACCCAATCTACCCAATATCTGAAACCGTTAGGTTAAAACAGCAGGTAAATCTGTTTCAATGTTAATCGACATTTTCTTCTCCTTCTAATGTGATCTACATAAGTAATATTCAAAAACACAATAAAAAGCTTGACTTTCAGGCAAGTAATATATCAAGTCAAGATGGTTATTTCAAGAATCAGGTTAAATATATATATGGGTTAAAAGTCAGAGTGTAAATCTAGAATACCAGGTAAATATACATCAGTTATATCAACAGTCAAGCAGGTTATCTCAAATATCACGTAGACTATATCAATAACATCAAAACCAAAGAAAAAACAGATTGATATCAGTTAAATTATGTATCAGTAATATCGGAGGCAGGATGGTAAACTCGAGTATCGCGTAAATAAGATCCGAAACATCCAAACACAGAGAGAACAGATAGATATCAGTTAATTTATATATCAGTAATATCGGAGGCAGGATGGTTAACTCGAGTATCGTGTCAACTAGATCTGTAACATCCACAGACAGAGAGAAAATATGGATATCAGTTAAATCAATTATCAGTAATATCGGAGGCAGGATGGTTAACTCGAGTATCGTGTCAACTAGATCTGTAACATCCACAGACAGAGAGAAAATATGGATATCAGTTAAATCATATATCAATAATATCGGAGGCAGGATGGTTAACTCGAGTATCGTGTCAACTAGATCTGTAACATCCACAGACAGAGAGAAAATATGGATATCAGTTAAATCATATATCGGCCATATCCAAAGGCAGGGTGGCTAACTCGAGTATCGCGTAAATTAGATAAATAATATACAAAGACAGGCACCAAACACTACAACTTCAACTTCGACGGATACTGCAGCAGTCTTGACCGATTCTTATGAGACAATGAATTCTGACCCTTCCTTCAACCCCGCCTTCAACTAGAGTGACTATATGCCTACTGACGCCCAGTGAACATTTAGTAAAAGAACTATCTTGAACAGTGTAGTATTGAACGTAAAATGTTTTGTAACTTGTAAAGCTTGTAAACTGTTTGGAATATTATAAAAAGATAAACATAATTTTATTAATCTTCAGCTCGTCCTGGCTGAAGGTGTTCATTTTTACCGATTTTTGCATTGTGTGGCTATTATCTTGAAAAAAATAAGAGATGGATAATAAATGTAAATTGTACAAATATTTGGTACGACTATTTCAACTAGATTTGAAAATCAAGACAGTATTTAGGGCTAAGATTTTCCAGGTGAGCGATTCAGGCTCCTAGGTTGTTTTTTTTTTTTTAAATATTCATCTATACATTTTCAATTATTATCAATAATAAAATAAAATCCAAATTAAAATACAGTACAATAAGTCCCTTTAAAATTTCATAAACTTGAGTCAAACCTTGTTCTCCTGCCATTCCACTGCTCCTGCTTCGGAGTAAAAGTACTCTTTAAGATAGTTCCTTTGTACAGTACCAGCAGCGTTGGCAACATTTATCTGATAACCTGCATCTCCGTCAGCAAGTTGCGCACCCTGTCTCCATTGTCCCTCAACTAGGTTGTGACTGTTGTATTCTTCATCAATATACTGGTGTAGTGCAGCACGTCGTCTGATCCTTAATGAGCTGTGAATGGTAGTACAGGCCAAGACGATGAAATCTACTGTTTCTGGTACTTGTTGCATAGTTATTATAGTTCCATAGTTACAAGCAGAATTGAGTATGGTTTAATCATCCATGATCTGAGTGGAAAGGCATCATCACCAATCAGAAAGTAGTAAGTCTCTCTGTCAGCATGTGGAAGGGTAGATGATGGTGGAAGGCCCAGAGTTCCTTCCTCTAGCATTTCTGGCCATCAGAGGAACTTCCATATAAACCAACACTCAACCAAATAAACTTATAGTCCGCATCCACTAGAGCCATCATCACCATGGAGATGAAATTATTGTAGTTGTAAAACAACGTAAGCAGGTTTCTTGATACTAATGTGTTCTATGTTCAGCTCATGCAGGGGATGATCATACTGCCCAAAGAGGGTCCTGCGGGCCAGCCAGGTCCTGTACCAAAACCTTCTGCGAGCGGGACGCCTCCTCTGCCATCCAACGCACCGCAAGAGTGTGGAAGGTTCCAGACTCTTACAAACCCGGCTGATATGCGCAACCAATCTTCCTCTGTGATGTTGCCTTGCATGACTTCTTCTTTGTAAGCTGAGTAAATTGCTTCGCAGACTTCAGCTACGAAGAGTGAAATGGAGTTTCGGGCCACACGGAAGGCATACATCAGATCTGCAAAATTCGTACCAGTAGCTTAATGCCTGAGTGTTACAGCTAACTTCAGTCCAGGCTCAAGTGGCTTCCGGAAAGTAGACACATTGTATGCATGTTTAAAATGCAATGACAATGGCAGCTTTATATCCAATATTAGCAAATTTACTTTATATAAAATTATTTAGAAAATTAACAAATACTAGTATGTACCTGAAAGGTGTGGACTCGTTCTTGATAGCAGGGGTAGCCCTGTCAAGAATCTCTCCAAACAGATCAGCATCAACTATGAGAAAGTTCTCATAACCAGCAAAGTCTTCTATGTTCAGCTCATGCAGGGAATGATCATACTGCCCAAAGAGGGTTCTGCGGGCCAGCCAGGCCCTGCACCAAAACCTTCTGCGAGCGGGACGCCTCCTCTGCCTCGGCCGAGGAACATCTATTTGCTGCTGGGCATCTTCCTCTTCCCTAATATGTCATGTTGTCTCTCTGAATGTCAGTTGTCGAATCATGATACATACTTTTTTTGCGAAAAACATAAGGAATCGTAATAGTATTCGTAACAACACATTAACAGCTTGTAATGTACAAAAGCTTAGATGAATCGTAACATTCCGTAATATACTCGTAACAATCCATAAAAAGCTCGTAAAATGTCATAACTTGCTCGTATTTTTCCGTGGTTACTCGGAACAAATCGAAGAATTTTGCCGAAAATACATTGTAATAAATCGTAACCCAGATAGCAGACATACGTTGGCCCAACGTTGGCTGTTGGTCGTTTGGTTGGCCTTACGTCGGCGTTGGCTTAATGTTGTTGGCCCAACGTTGGCTGAACGTTGTAAAACCAACCGTTAATTCCCATGTGTTGGGCCAACGTTGGCTGGATGTAGGACAACTAACAATTAATTCCCATGTGTTGGTCCAAGGTTGGCTGGATGTAGTAAATCTAACAATTAATTTCCATGTGTTGGCCCATCGCTGGCCCACTGCCTATGTCTTATGTGAAACAATAATTGCATAAAATAATAATTACACTCGGCCAAGCACTATTCAACTGATATCAATTACAAAATATTTGGTAATAACTTAACTGAAAGAATTTCTTTTTGTTATTTTTTATAAACAATAAATAAAAGACGTACATATCGAACTTATTGACATGCTTTATAATATGGATTTCTTATTTTCAAAATAATACCTACAAGAGCACTCAATGTTTTGGTATGATCTGATTACTCTTGAGCTCGTACATGCATACCGCCAAAACCAGAACCCCAGTGTGAGTTACATATGTATCTGATATCATCACCTCAGGACATGTCCAAGTACACGTGTAGGCACGGCCTATAGATCACATCTCAGATTACATGTAGGTCAGCTGCTTTCTCCCGTCACTGGACCAGACCTTTATAATTGTGCACACACAGCAGACCGTGATTTGTACACAGACTAAGAAGATTCACTGCAGCTGTGATTTTCATATTTTAATGTAAGTATATATATGTGTTAATAGACAATTGTATGATATGGTTATCATCATAAGTATTATAGTGTTGTACCTCTTAAAATAACTTAATTTTCTCAATAACTAACTTAATTGAGCTGCATGTGAATGTCCAGTTGACCTACAAATATACGGTACATATTGTATATACGTACACTATATATAACTTACTATATATTCTACAAATAATCTTTGATGAAGGTTGTAATTTATTACATGTATGCAACAGGCGGGTATGGTATGGGTACATATATATTCATGCTTTGTATATAGTACCATGCCGGTATGAATATCGTCATTATATCCATGTGTAATATATATATACATGTAGTGTGTGTGTGTGTGGAAGGAAAGTAACTCTTAGACTACATTCCAGAACTATTTTGTTTATATACTGTAAATATTACATTATAGCTCACTATGGGTGGGGGTCCGTGCCAAAAATGACATAAATTTAAAGCATTTTACCCATAGCTTACTGAAAGTGTTTTCTAATACAAAATGCGAAAGAAATTACCTTATAGACATATGCAGAGGCCTTAATTATCATCCTGCATATGTTATGGTTATGCTATTTCTTTTGTAGAGATTCCATTTAACAATCAAGTTTAATTGGACAGGGAAGAAGTTAAAAAAAGGCTTCTCAGCCCTCAAGTTCACGAAAGTTATAACTCGTAAGTAACATCATTGTTGAATTGATAAAGTAGGTGAACCACCAGTTCATGGTTACTTTACCTGTCTGTTCGCCTGTCGAAATAGATGTAATTATATTAATATGGTATGACTCTGTCCTTTTATCAGCTGAAATCTTGTTCCCACAATTTATTCAGACTTAGTGCATAGTACAAACAAGGCATATCGTTAGGTGTTAATTTGTTTAACGAGGGTTGTAGCTACATGTACCTACATTGCACGGTAGAATAAGAATTCAGAATTGGTTCTGTGTATTTAGGGCACTGACACAGTTATTTTTTACTTCAACTTTTAAAGGGTTAAAGACCGTTATTATAATTTCTGAACATTGACCTATAGAAGCAATCTTTCTATTGCAATCCTAAAATGACATTTTAATTCAAACTTAGTTGTACATAGATTAGCAGGGAAATTGTTTAGGGTCATTTGCAATTTTTACCTTACAAATTTAACTATGGTGTAGAATTTTTGCACAATGAACTAGGAACACTTTCCTTTTTACACATTTAATGTAACCATGTTTTTTAAGGCGCTGTACGAAAAACCCGCCTTACGACAAAGGCCACTGACAATGAAGTTGACAATATAGCCAAAGACTGGTTGAGGTATGCAGGGGACCGAGAAGGGGGCAGACAAAAATAGAAGAAATTAAAAGACAGAAAGAGGCGGCGACAGCTGCACTGATGGCATCGGCTACCGATCATCCAGTGTAAAAAATAAAAAGATGGATATGAACTAATTTATATCACTGTTTGTTTTCTTATTATCAGGCACCAATATTTTATTCATTTCTCATTTCCTGCTTTCCCAGTATTCTTTCTTTCTGTCTTTTCTTGTGTCTATCTTGACATCATCCTTAAAAAAACTTAGTTGTTTATAGGACGGAAAGCCCACTACGAACAAAACACTAAAATACAGCATTGTACCAACGTTGGCCCAGCAAACGTTGTTCGTTGGTGTAACGTTGGCCCAACGTCAAATATGCACTACAATTAAGCATTGGCCCAACGTTGACCCAACATAGTTTTATAGTTGGCACAACGTTGGCCCAACGTTGTATCCGAATCAAGTAGTCGTTGGGCCAACGTTAGTCCAACATGCTGGGCCAACATTGGGCCGATTTGCAAAAGGATGTTGGCCCAACGTCATTTTCCAACGATGGCCCAACCAAACCTGATGCATTGGGCCAACGTTGGGCCAACGTATGTCTGATATCTGGGAAGTGGCTCGTAATTACTCATAACCACTCGCTCGTAACCATATCGCTCATAAAAGTGGCCAAATCGTTCGAATCCGTGCGCTTTTATGAATTTGTGCTATACGTAAGGATTCGTTAGAAAAATCCGTGTATGGAAAGGTAGCATAAGACAGTAATCTTGAGGTATCGAGTAAATTTTATATCAGTGATATCCAAAGGTCTGGATAGTGATATGATATTATGTACAAAATCTTTCTGCTATATTCAAAGACAGAGTGGGAGTCTAGATTATCATGTTTAATTATAAGAATTGTCCATACATAGCACCGAAACAGACAGGACACATGCAACACAGCTCCTTAAATCGAAATCAAATCACCATCACAACGATATGGTATTCGTAAAATGGAGCATATACTGACTGGAAACGGTGTTACATGCATTATTTCCATAGCCATTCATATGCAGATTATCTCAATTTTAAAGTTATTATCCATAAATGTACTGTCAGTTGCGAAAGCCGTAGCACAAATAGTATAATATTTCAAAAAAAATATAAATTATCCTACATACGCAAAGATTGAGTACAGCGTTTAAAATACTGTTAAGAGCGTCTCACCTAAAATCCTGTGATAAACATGTTTTTTACGGATTGATCGCGATCTTGTGACAGGCCGTAAGCATGTCATGTGACGTCTAATATGTGTAATTGTTTTATGACAATATACATAAAAGCAATTATAAACCCTCTCATAGTTTACTTCAGGATCATACCCGCTGTATAGAGGTACGTTATATATTGTTTGTAGAACCTATTTTTATGACTGTGATTGTAGAGTGATACGGTAATATTAAGATATAGCTACACGTTAACAGAGCAATTAATGTCAGCCCTCGATCAAACATAACGTATTTCACATACATATGCTTTAGACAGTACGAATGGAGCTGGGGCAGATTTCAATTTGAGGTATTGTTCCTTCCAGACATATGATCCATACTGAGTTTGCTACAATGTTGATTTTAGGTACAACCGAAGAGATAGTTGAGCTTACCATTATGACGTTGGGTATTTCTGATGTTAAGTAAATGATATTGCCTTTCTAACCTTGAGCATTGTGTGAGTTAGGAATGTAACTTTAGTAGGATATCATTTTAAGAAATATTGTAAAATAAGTAAATCGGAACATTGAGACACATTTATTACGTTTTGTGTTTCCAATTGTTCTAATACATATATATGAACGATTTCTGTGTAGATATTAATTTTTTGAAAATACAAAGAATAAATGAATTCCAAAATTAACCTGATAACTTTTAATAAATGATTAATGGTTTGTCTAAGTTATAGAACATTCTAATCATAAACCTTTTCAACATCAACTACCTGTATTTTGAAATAGGACGAATATTCGTGATTTCGTTAATAATGTGGGAAACTCATATTTACGAAACCGATATCTTCTTTGGTGGATTAATACAAAATAAATATTCCAGTTACCTAAGCTGGCTAAGATGTATATGAAGGTATCAAGAACGGATCTAACGATTGTTAAAAAAGTGAAATTATTTTATTGGCAAAAATTTAAATTCTTAAGAATAATATAATCTTTTACATTATTATATTATAAAATTAGTACTTTACATTATGGAATGATCATTATGATTTTATTGTTTGTTTACGATTAAAAAAAAACTTTTTTTTCCTCAAATGTAAGACTTGTTTGGAATTCCTTCGTCAGGATTTTTTAGTGACAAATATTGAATTTCGCTGAAATGAATTTTCGAACGGTTTCCACTTCGAACAGATAAATCTGGTTAAATTATATTACATTAATTCGAGTTTTGTGTATTATTGATAGAAAACACGAAAAACGTATGGAACAGTACAAATTGATTTGATATGAAAATCAAGAAAGTGACTTAGCCTTAAGCCACCAGGGACCACACAGGATCTGATCGATTTGCGCTAACGAGGCAACCGAAACGCCAACCGTCTAGTCGGGCGATCCTGCGGGCTATCCAAATCGACCGTAGCAGCCCCCATGGTGTAGAACTTTTCCATGAACCTTCTTTATGTTTTAAATTTCAGAGATACACTCCTCCTAATTATACTAATTATTCATGGCGTTCAGAATTTATATGATTTATCAAATTAATTATGAATATATAGATATCCCTTTACTAACAATTTGAATACATATGTGGAAATGTCGCATAAATTAATTAATGTTACTATCATAAGATTAATTGCAAACTCATAGGTAAGTTTTGGATAACGCATTGTTTGATGTATATTCATTGTTAAAAGTGTCGAGTCAATGTAGATAACTTGTAAATGGTTGAATCCCCGTCTTTACCCTCCATGCCTACAATACACAAATGACACACACAGAATCACGTGCTGCTGAATAAATTAAGGTGTTTTGCCGTGAGGGCATAGATTACATGTCTATAATGGGAAAATTATGAAAAACGTTTCCATTTATCTTTCTTCAGGCAAATATTCATTGAATTGAATATAGGGTCTACATGATATGCGCAGATGTAAAGGAACTACCGCACATATATCTTCTTAGGTGGTCATACAAAGACTCATCGCACGAAACACAGGAATCAGATGATTGCATGATACTTCACACTGGGAGTTATAGGGAGCTTTACAGGAGACATGTGACTCATTACTAAGTTGACAGATATTCAAAAAGACGATACTGTGGCAGAACGCTGACCAATTAAACACCATCAACAATAGGTTATGTAATGGATTCACTCTTTACCTGACACAATTGTATCGATTCTTACCTACGGAATGGATTATTCTTATTTCCCTGTGGTTTGATATGGATCTTATTTATTATCACCATACTAGATAAAAAGTTTCGATAGGAGTAAGACAGTTATTGGTTTGTGTCAATTACACGTGATATGCTCGGTGAAGAAAATGATCGGTTGTTTGTGGTATATACAAGTGTCTCAGAAAGTGTAGTTATCATGGAAACGTTTTTCTGAAACCTTAACCACTAAGTAAGTACCCCAAACGAAGTTTGGGTAGTTATTGTTTTTACTCCGATTCTTCTTATTATTTTTCTTCCTCCTTCTTCTTCCGCTTTCCGGCGTAAAGGTTTCCGACACTTTTCTCAGAAACTATAAGTCGGATCTTCACCGAACTTTGAGGGATTATTACTGATAGCCTCTAGATGTGCAAACACTTTTTTGTTTTTCCGATTACCATCCAAGCTGGCCGCCATGAATTTTTGAAAATTTTGTGAATTCAAAATTTCTAAAGGTGTTCGCTAAAGATAGCCAATGTCACCTATCCTATTTTACATGTTTTATAGATATTTTTTCCAATGCATTCCAAATTTGGCATTAAACAATGACATCCGTTTTCTAATTAGACAAAATAGCTGCCATATACTGGTTACTGATTGGTCGAAACTCTGTTATTGTTCGATTTCGTTCAAATTTAGTATGTATGTGTAATATGGCATTGCAATCTCATCTGCGACATTTGTTTTCTAATTTGACAAAATGGCCACCATATACTGGGTTCTGATTGGTCGAAATTTATATATTGTCTGATTGTTATGAAAATTGGTATATAGGGGTATTGGGGGACTGCTAATTCAACTGCATAGGTTTCGTTGCCATACAAACAACATGGAAGCTTCAGATTGGTCGAAATTCAGATATTTTTCGATTTCACTCAAATTTAGTATGAATGTGTTTTATGCCATTGTGATCCTTTTCTGATGTATTTTTGCGACTATGGGGGGCAGTTTGGGGGACTTCTGTAATGGTCCCCCATTACAATTAGTACTTGTTAGACATTGCATTGATAAGAGACTTTGAATAATATGTGGGTTTTTTTTTTTAAACAAAACATTTTTCGACAAGTTTTAGCTCTTTGAAGTCAATATTTGCAGCATGCTATATAACACTCTTCAGAAAATAAAATGTTCGTGTAAAACAAAAGTAACATATTGTGATATATGATAGTATGAATAACATAAGGTCTATTAAAACAGATAGATATGCTTTATATCGTTCTTAAATTATATTCCGTAAAATCTTCTAAAACAACCACTGGGTAAGACAAGTAATTCTATAAGCTTTCTTGTCTGATCGGGAAATCGAACCTTAATTGAAAAAAATTATGCCTGGCGTAAAACATTGCAAACATCTTCACAAATAAAAAGCATCCCATTGTCCAGCAATTGTTCAAGTGAAACCTATATATATATAGTAACCCATTCAAAAATAATATATTCATATCACTCTAAAAGGCAATATCACCATTATTTGTTTCATACTTCGAAAGACATATACTTATAGGACAATTATTATTCTTCAACATGTTATATGATTGATGAATCACATGATAGATTGACAAAATGTAAAAACAAAAAAAAACAAAAAATATTACGAAAATAGTAACAGGTTCATCACACAGGTTTTCAAAACAATGCATAAATGGAACCCTTCCTTTTAAAACATATTCCTTCTCTGTCACTCCCTAACAATCGATATTCTGTCTTAACATGGACATGTCCGCATAGCGTCTATTCATCACCGTCTGACTGAAAGTGCACCTCCAAAACAAATTCATATATGTCATAAGTCTTTGCAATCAGATCGATTCTGAAACACCCAGGGAGCGGGGCCAGAATCTGACTGTAATTACTTTAACGGTTTTACAAATGGTGTGCTGATTATTTTGTATCTTACTGTTCATTGAAAAAGCCATGCTAAAACCACGTTCGAAATAAGGCATTAATACAGCTCACAATATCCATTAACAGCACACAACGGTTACAGTTTAATTAAGAGTGGGGTGTAAGTCAAGGAGCATTGTTTGTTTAATACGAATCCTGTTAATTCTTGATACATTTGAATATGTATACCAGTGTTATTTACATACGGTCGGTATATCCGGTGATTATCATACGAGGCTGCACAAATTATTTCTTTTTATTGAAGTCATAATTAGATATACCGATTTACCCGGGAAATCCTAGCCATTGTTCATCTTTTAACCAATCGCAGCACATTACAGGGTTGTCTGGTGTACATTTTAGACCGAGAGAAATGTAACTAACGCCACTTTCTATCCTGGACCTCTTTGGTATTGGAAATTATCTTTTGCAAGCTCTGACATTCAAAGAAAAAAATAAGGGTAATTTGATACAAATGATTTATAGCACTTTTAAAAGAAATAACTACAAGATCATTGTATTGATAGATACAAATTATCCACTTTTGAATATGTATATGGTAGATGGTAACGATAGATGTAATCGTAATCACGATATTCCTAATGGATTAAATTATGTGATACGCATCGATTATAAACGGTCATGTATATTCGACACAATAACTGCAAAAAAATGTACTCTTTCACCTTAACTATATAGTTTAGTTGGAGTGTTCGACATGTAAACGATGTTCATTATCCCAGGTTTTCTCAAGCTTGCTAAATACTTTACTGATATTGAAATTAAAAAAAAAAATAGACTATATTCGCAAAAATCACTAAAATGATACAGAGGGAATAATAAAAAATATTTTTTCTAGGAACACGTGAAGGAAATCAGATACGTCCCTTTGAAATGGCGGATGTTTTAGAAATATGTGCGTTCGGTTGCCGTAAAAAATGACGTATTACTGCGGTTTGCATAGTTTGGACAATATTTGGAATGATAACGTGGGGAAAGGTGTAGTGAAGGATTACAGAAGTTCTGTGAAAGGTGAAGTTGGTCATCTGAATGTGTGATATTTGACGTTATATTTTGACAATTGTAATTGACTGTTATGCCTAAATTATATATATATACGCATATATTTCCATTTACCTGTATAGGTATACTTACCTATATAGTAGAACTCACGGTCGCCGGCTCGTCACGCTCTGTCGCGTCTACGCTATTAGTGCGGCGCATAGTTAAGAAAGGGCAATTTAAACAATCGGACAGAAAACGCCAGTATGAATGAGAACTTGGATGACAGCATTACCCATTTAAAAACGGTACTTAATTCGAGTGATGTAAGTTTGACATCTACCCAAATAGACAGAGGCATTTACGAACATATCAGCACAATTGCCGGACCGCTAGACAAATCGGCATTTAAAGACAAAATAAGAAATATATATAATGGAGACATCGACGACTTACTGAATGCACGTCAGGCATTGTATGATACGGCTGCGAGCAAATATCAAAAGGTGGAAGCGTGACACTGGTTGATAATCTATTAGACGATATATATATTCTGTTTCCGTATATCGAAGGAGATATTCAGAACAGCGATATACGAGGAGTGCTGTGCTACAGAGACAGACATAATAAAGTAGAACCGAAGGTAACTCGCGACACGAGTGTAAATAGTACACATCAGCACGACATTAACATTGCCCCTATGAATACGGGAACGCCCGCCCCTATGAATACGGGACCGCCCGCTCGTACCGCCAATACTGCGGAATTCGCACAAAGATTCTTAAGAGATGACGTAACAGCTGATCTGTTTGAGTTAATTATCGGCTTTCGTAATGAAGTGTTAGATCGACTTGAATTTCTCTTGCAAGACTCTAGAGTTGAGATTAGTAACCTTAAAACGGAAATAAATGGACTCCGAATGGGCATGGAGAAAGAGATATGCGTATAGCCACCTTGGAACATGAACTCAACGCTCGTGCAACTGTTCTACGTGAAACAACTGAGCGTACGTCGTCGATCGATACTGAGAACACTGACGCTATTGTGATAGATGCCGATACCTCTGTCAATACTAAGCAAAACACACCGGGAACCGACAAACGCAAGTAAAGGGACCAGAAACAAGCACAGAGGGGCAATAGGAAAGTTCAATCTAATTCAGAAACTCGGGATCGTCCGGCAACTATCGCTGAAATATACACCGACAAATCGCATGGTCACCTCGAATATGATTCTTATGCAGCAGCTATAAAACATGGCAAACCTAAACCCCGTCAAACACAGAACGATACCGCCACACGATCGAACTACATTTTTAAAGGCGTTTCGCGGAAACAAAGAACAAAAAGACTGCTGATGTCAAGAATAAAGGGAAATGGTTCAAATGACGAAGTGGTAGACTCGATTATCTCATACGCAGAACAATACGGTGGAAACGTGACACATGTTAAAATCTTGAAGTTCTGGAATATCGACGATCCTAACTATACAGCACGTCTGCACGTTCTTGAAAGCGATTATGAAACAGCAATACAAAATCACTTCTGGCCGGAAGGCGTTCTTGTTAGAGATTGGTACGAGCGCACTGAAAAGCGTGATTCGCGAAACCAATACAGTGACAATTCAAAAGGATACAACGAAACTTACAATGCATACGATGGCTTTGTGACACATTAGAACACTTGGATATATGTGTTATAGTGGAACATTGGTTAATGCCTGAACAAATCGGGTTCCTGAACACAATCGATACCAATTTTAAAGTATTCGGTAGACATGATAACATCTAGGATAGCCCTGGAACCAGAGAATAGAAATGGTCGGGGTTTAGGCGGAGTAGCTATACTGTGGAATAAACGACTACGTGTTTCACCGTTACTACATGATGGAAGTGACAGGATTATTGGTGTTCGTATTAAAACAGTTAACTCCTTCGTTTTCGTCTTTGGTGTACGTATGCCTTCATCAAACTTGTCTACAGCTAAATATATTGAATCGATCGACATTTTATCCGATATGTATGATCGATACGTTGAAGAGGGAACTGTAATTGTTATGGGTGATTTTAATGCTCAAATTTCCCAGCAGTTTGGTGATAAAAATCATACCGAATCAAACAGTAAAGGAAAAATATTAGAGAAGTTCATGCAAGAGAGACAACTTACCTCTGTCAATTCTCAGACTTGGTCCTCTGGCGGGAACTATACTTACCTCTCAGGAGATGGCAACACCGCGAGTATGATTGACCATATACTTTTGTGTGACTCAAAAATAGATCTAGTCGACTCATGTACGATATGCGACGACCATTTTTTGAACGTGTCAGATCACTTACCAATTAAAATCGTGATTCGCGCTGAACTAGCAAGATGTACTGACCATATGCCTCTTCGCTCGGTTAACTGGAAAGCAATAGACGATGAGCATATCCGAAACTATCAACAAGTTACAGAATCGTTACTAGGCTCTATATATGTGTCCGACTCACCCGATATTGATGTGCGTGCCTGTGATATAGTGCAAGCATTGGAAAAAGCTGCAGAGTCAACACTTCCTTATAAAAAGTACAGACATTATTTAAAGCCATATTGGAACTATGGAACTGTCAAATTACTACACGCGGAAATGAGGCACTTAAGATGTAAATGGATAGAAACTGGACGTCCACGCGGTAACGCATTCGAATCGTACAGACATTACAAAAATGCAAAAAGGAAATTTCGAAATGAACTAGATCGGGCCAGAAATGAATACGAACAGGAACAATTTCGCAAACTAGAAACGTATGCTGAAATTGATTCGGGAACATTTTATAAAGCTGTGCGAGCAAAGCGAAGGGATACATCAACTTCAAACGAGCTACGTATCGACGGTCATGTTTTACGCGATAGCGATACTATTAGGAATGCGTGGAGAGATCACTTTAGTAATCTCTCAAAACCGTTAACGCAACCGCATTTTGATGAAGATCATCGACAGCAAGTACACGCGAGTGTAAAGGAAATGTTTAAAGAAAGTCACAATAATTTGGACGGTGTATGTGAAAACTTAATACATACAAAAGAACTGAAAAGCGCACTATCGAAAATGAGCAATGGAAAAGCGGGAGGACATGATGGTATCGTTATTGAGCATATAAAGTTACTGGGAGATAAAAGTTTGAGCGCTATCGTTGCCCTATTTAATAAAATTCTGGAAATAGAACGTTACCCGTCACACTTTAAATACGGATTAGTTATAACTCTGTTTAAAGGTGGTAAGAAGGACAGACTTGATGTGAATAACTACCGAGATATTACGTTAACACCGGTTCTTCAAAAACTCCTGGAAAAGATATTATATTTTCGGATAACATCCGTATGTTCCGAAATGGTCTTTCCTCACCCCCTCCAGCAGGGATTTCGCCCGCAATGCGGTAGTATCACGGCTGCCTTTATAGTACAGGAATCAATTGCTCACTACGTAGAGCGTAGATCGAAAGTTTTTGCCGCCTTCCTGGACAATCAAAAGGCATTCAACAGTGTGGATTGAGGGACTTATGTACAAGCTATATAATATCGGCTTTAACGGAATATTTTGGCGGTTACTCTTCGATTCATTTCAAGATGTGTACTCTTCAGTCTTTTACGAAGGGAAAAGGAGTGATAAATACCCTATTTTACAGGGAGTAGGTCAGGGAAGGACATTATCCGCGTGGTGTTTTTTAATTGATTTGATCGTTCATCTAGACGAGCTTAATCAAGGGCTCTGTGATCCATACGACACGAGGCCCTAGCCCGTTGTTACTTCTAAGCTTGAAATATAGACCGTTTACGTGGGACAAAGTGTATATCCTCAAATTATCATTTACTTGGGAGAACACTGACGTTGTTTGTAAACTGTGCTCGAAGGAAAGTAGTGATATTGTGACACACTTTGTCATCGAATGTCCAGCCCTATTTCATAGTAGAGATATGTTTTTAGAGAAAGTTGTAGACTGTATAAATGTGAATTCATACGCTGACTTCTCATTTTTGGAAGAAAGCGACCAAACAAACTTCCTTCTTGGAGATCGAACTAAAGTATCACTACCAGATGACGAATGGGAGCAACTTATGCTAGCAGTGGCCACCAATATTAAACACCTCTTGAAAGATATGAACTCTGTTCTGTAGATGTTTCCCGATATTCTGTAATATGTGAAATGTGTCTTTATGTGTATAATCTTTTATGTAAGAGGAAATAAAGAATATCTATCTATCTGTCTATCTATCTATCTATACCCTCCAATATCGGTAGGTTATACAATATATAACCCTTTTCTTAAAAATACAATCGATACGTTCCTTTGACATTAAAAAAGCTAAGGTCCCGAGGGATTATTGAAGAAATTATTTATGATAATCATCATGGATTAAAACGACTTTTTGTAGGAGAAATATATTTGATTGTTTTTGCCATTTTGCCATTTTTTACGCATACCGACAGATGTTTGCACATATTGGGTCGGTATTGGCACTTTTCAATAGATATCAACAACACAACTCGTTACACATGGTTTTGGTATAAATAGCACTGATAACATATAACTCTTTTAAAACGGATAAATATATTCAAATAGGTCTCAATATGTGGATCAGGAACTCCTTTAAAAGTACACCCACTTTGTCCGATCGAATCCCCAAAAATCTCCGGGTCACTCCACTTTTAAGAATTCTCATATGTGGAAGGAAACCGGAGTACCCACAGAAAACCCACGTGGTTGGGCAGGTGACCCCAACCTTTTCACGTCCGATCGGGAAATCGAACCCCGGCTGCCTTTGTGAAAGGTAAGTGCGTTATCCACCGCAACACCCGACCACCCTTTGCTTAATATACAGAAGTATAAAGTACGCGAGTCATTATTCGTCTAGTTGAAGGCGGCAGTATCACTGTCAGTTGTATCACGGTTCAAGACACGGTCACTAACTAACACATAATCGATTGTTAGGTCATATTGTTAATGAAGGATGAGAAAAGATAAGGAAAGAAAATTAAAGGATCCAAATTTTAAAAGATTTTTTTTTTACATCATAGTTTTTTTTCAACGATGTAGAAATTAAACCCCTCTTTCTGAATAGCTGCGTTCGCCCATGTCGTTCCACACAATCCACATGTTTTCTTTAAATTTGACACGTCCGCATCGGTGCCTGTTCCGATACAACCAGACTGATTTTTTTTCATTTTTTTTTTTTATTAATTTCAGACAAATCATATACATGAGGAACCGTCTGAGGATAAAATAAATCAGCTACTTTCCTTTACATCAATACAGAAAATTTCTGCAAAAAAAAAAAATAGGTTGTCAGAATTTTAAAGATTTGAAATGGAAATTTATGTAAAAAGGAGTGAATTTTGTAAAAAAATAAAATGAAAGACAATTATTTTCAAAATAATGTCAATAAAAAATGATAATGACATAGATAAGTAATGCATTCATGTATATCAATTTTATCAAATGCTGAAATTGTGTAAAAAAAATAATTATCAATAAACGATTAAAAATTGACATTTTATAATAAAACCATATACACTTAGTAATTGCATGTAAGAGTTATCGTCCTTGAAAAACTAAACATAGTAGTGAAATAGGTAGCCGGTTTCCTGTAGTACAGAAAAATGGACACATGTGACTCATTGATAAAAATAAACCTGAATTAATGCCTGGATTGCTTTAAAAGACTTTAATATTGAGAGAGCACACTGTTCTGTCAATAATAAACATGCAATATTCATCACAGATCTAGACTCATTAGAATATGCGGAATACTGTGATACTGTCTCCCTAAATTGGATTTTCAACTAGGGATGTACGTCCTATTTCCGTTTATTAATACACTCCTATGACCTTAATCAAGCATACAATGTACGTTCAAGGCGTATTCAAGTTCCATCAATAATGTATTTAGGAGCTAGTGCTAAACATTTAAATATTTAATATACTAATGACCTTCAGATAACATAGGGTTATTTATGCGTGCTAAATAACCTGCTGATATTTTATCAGGCAATTTGACTACAATCCAACACGTCACGAAAATGATAGTAAGAGTACTATTGAAAATTAATCCATAGATCAGGAAGTAAAGTAAATATCTTCGCAGAACAATATGCCAATTTCTTCCAATAAGGACATTTTGAAGTTCCAACGAATGAAAAACCCTTGTAATAAATGTCCATCAGGAAAAAAGTGTACCAAAAGAAAAAGGAAGAAAATTGCATCTAGGCTGCCGGTATAGTTTCCAGGAATGAAAAGAACAGCTAAACTGAAATTATGCACGTTTTTTTATTTGAATCATTTTCATATACAACCTGTAATTATTGTTTAAGTTCAAAATGTATTGATCAATATCGAAATTATTGCTATACAACATTTCTTATTAAAACACAATAGTACTACACTTGCAATGTCATTTACATTACCTTGTTTTCACAATAAAAAGTGAGTAACAGTTAATCCGATATAGTAGTAACATGCTTATGGTAGCGGAAACAACACCTACAACGTTTGAAAACAAACTGTCGAAAAAGTGTGGGAATTAGTAGCGTTATCTTTGTTGCCTTACTCTTAAGACGTCACACTTGACGATAAACCTGGGCGCAATTTTCAATAGGCTACTCAACACTAGACTTTCCGCTATAATTTGGTAAAAGATACGATATCGGGTAACAGACGATAATGTAATATATTAATCCTTGCAGCGTAAAGAGAGCCAACTGTTATGGTTCGTAACATGAAACCATACTGATTCGGGGGTTTCAGTAAATAAACGAATGTTCCGATAATCGATTTTTCTGTACATGTTTAAATTTTGGCAAATAGAAGTTCCTATGATGTTTTCTTGTTTCATATTCTGATAAATGTCCAAAAAGTCAATGTCTGTACTGAAAGGATTTTGGCTTCAACAAATTCTTGATTTGTATTGTTATATTTTAACTTTATATTCATTTATTTTTGATTTTGTCATTAACTGGATGACATTTGTACGGACATTTCGCTCCCTTTTCTTAATTTACGATGGTAAGTCTTTGTCATACGCCTCCTTGCCATGTAATTTTGGGTTAGATATAAGGAAATAAAGACTTTAGTGATGACACTTTAATGATATCTTTAAATAAAATATATTTTATTAGTATCTTGATTCAGCACGGTTTATTTGAAACTTCGCTTTAAAATATCAATTAGAGAAGAAAGTCAATAATGTCTATTATTTGCCATAGGCAATTTATCATAAAGATTCCTTAAACAGGAGGTTCAATTTTTGTTGTCGTTTTCATTGGCTAACCATGTTTAAAGTATTTAAAAATATGCTGTTTTAATAAAAACGAGACTAGATTGCAGTTTCTCAACATAAAGACAAATCATAATATCCGCCATCATCGATAGTTGTGGAAAATAAATTTGACCATGTAAGAAATTTAAGATAATGTATGAAATAAGAACAAGGAGCAAAAGCAAAATTCGATTTAGATAGTGCTAGCATCTGCAATATGTACTAGGAAAGTGTAAAATGTACACTGGTTGTTTTAGTTGAATTTAAAGGTTGAATAAATCACACGAATTTAGATTAGTTACATTTCTGACTATATGCTATACACAAACTGTCATCCGGTCAGGTCAATTACCAAGTCTTGTGTAACTGTTAATTTCGCTGAAATTGTCCGAAATGGATCATTTTTTTTAAAGTGTGGCCGATAAGCCTGTTCATCGGCGCCAAATCGTTTCTGACATTCTTTTATACTAATAGACATTGTAGATGTCTTATTGACATTCATATGTATTACACATAGCCAATGAATTTTGAAAACCTAATTTGCCAAGTTTTGGTTAGTCCTGTCGTTGATGCTCTACCAGAGCCCATTTTCTTTCTTTTATCTTTTTGTTTGTAAAAAATTATACAGATTTTTGTTCATTAAGTTTCTTTATTTCAGATACATGTAAGTATAATTTTAACATCCATCACTTTGACAGCGAAATACAAATTTCATACATTAAATATCCATACCAAAACATACACGAAGAATTCAACAGTATCTGCTACGTGAACAAATTGGAGAAATTGTCATCGTATAGACATAAATCAACGTCCATGATAGATAAATCATTATAAAATTGTGAATTTATCATTTTGCAGGTAAACGTTTCATGGATTTGAATATAGGGTCTACGTGATTTGGAAACATATGCACATTTTTAATGGAACAACCGCACAGATATCTTCCTTGGTGGTCATAAACGAACTGCATGCACGAGAACTCAGCAGCAGGTGATTGCCTGATAAGCCTGTCACGTGGGATTATATAAAAGACATCTGTAGCTGGTTGGATATTTAAAGGCGATATAACGTTATGTGTGGATGTGTCTTCCCAATATTATACACCATCATTGATACGCTATCAAATATTTCAAAGGATTTATAACTTTCGATACTTAACTACGGAATGGATTATCATCATCTCCTGACGATTAATACGGAATCAGATTTTTAATCAACGTAATGGATAAAATACAAGTTTCAGTGTGATTTAGATAATGTGTCTAATACTGTGTGTGAACTCCGTGTGTTATTAAATTGGAATATTCAATTTTCCGAGGAATTATGATCTTGGATATATCTGTTGCCAGCAAATTAACGTTGGGATTTATCTTATGAAATCTAGTTTATTCTAAGAAAAAAATGGAAAATGATAACTATTTCAAAGATAGCTTTCGTATTTAAAAGTAAAAATTAAGATCTTAGGAAGGATAAGTTAATGTAGTTCTTAAACATTAGATACAACTGACCACACAAAATCACAATTATAGTCTGGTTTTTTAAAGTGTCGTTACAATAAAAATAGCAGATCTATAGTTTTTATCAAAAAAACTTTTCCAAATAAGGAAAACCGTGAAAATTAAGAACTGCATAATGAAAACGTTAACAGTATACTGTGAAAATCAAAAAAGGAATAGTATATATATATAATATATATATAGGTCTCATAAGTAATAACGAAAGTATGATCCAATATTGGCACTGGACCCGAACAACTTAAAATAGATATGTTCCTGTCTTGATAAAGGGGCAGATCGCCCTGAAATTTTGACACATTTCTTTGTCTGCACTGTCGTCATTACGTCTTTGCCCATAGATAATATATATATGCGTGTATTACTTTTAACGTACAACTTTAAACAAACCCACGATATGCAATTAATGGCAGTTTTGATCTTTCTACAATAAACGGTAATGGTAACATAAATTATCTTCTGCGGAAGAATTGACAGTAGTTTTAAACTATCAATCAACAGTAATTTGATTAGTGGTAGATTTAATTTATAAACCACGTTATTGCAAATTACCAGATATTCTCGTTGAGAAAGTACTGTTGTAAAATTGCAGAGAACCAAAACAAAAAAAGGTGTTTCAGAAATACGCGGACACGAGCAAATTTATTGCTACTGATTTGTTGGAAGACGTTTTTGTAGAAGCATTCCAATACGTATTGTTGAAGAGTTATGTTTTGGAAACTAAAGTTAAATTTTGTAAAGATTGATGACGTAATGACTACGTCAAGTTGCCGCTCTTAAAACATACACTCGCTACGCTGCCATCCATTGAAACGTTTTAATATGGGCATACACTAACAATGATTGCTGCTTTTACGATGACATTATTAAGCTGTTATATATTTAAAGTATAATGTAGAGTTGTAACATATAACAGCTATCGGTTGACTGATTATGAAAAGAAACTAATGTGCAAGAGCGTGTCATGTCTTATACAGGCCAGTTACTCTTTTGATTTGCTTATCATCATGTTCAATAGGACATTTATAAACTTGTTGTGTCTAATGTAAGACTCCCAAGGTGGGCCCCTGTTATGATCGAGTTTTGTCTAAATTCTCTGTTTCATGGACATTGACAGCAAATTTGATCTGATGTACACTTCACAATATTTTAGATATTTTTTATCATTAATTCCTCTTTTTAAATTAGTTATTTAATTTCAAGTAGTCAAATTTTTTTTGCACACCTGTCGTTTACATTTCCTTGTCAGCTCTATGCATCGAGTTACAGACAGTAAAACAATGCCGCTTTCATAATGCCCATAGTGACGTTTATCTAAAAATACAACCATGACGTCATGGTGACGAAATGCTATTTAAATATTACACAATACCGGATAAAACGTTGCAGTTATTTTTGAATTGTCCATTTTGACCATTGGTAATTCGTCACGGGCATTTTAAAATTGGGAACAGTTCTGACATAACATTGTTCAAACAACTGAACAAAGCATTAAAGCACAAACCAAACATCACATAGACAGCAATACTAGTCATGCGTATAGCACTATTATCAAAAAGTCTATACAATAATATGCAATTATGGACATCTGTGATGGTGAATATGATGAGATATAAACCTGAATGTGGGATATTATAATCCGGGGTCTATAACACATTTCTCCTCAACATCTCTTTTTCAGGTTCATATGACATCGTAAAATGCTTCCCTGCTTCGTATTTACCATCACAAAAGCTACAGACTGTTCATTCAAGGTCTTTTATTAAATTAGTTTGTCTATCATTTTTTGTTATATTATAGCGCAGGTTCCTTATTGTACAACTGGGATATACATATACAACAAAAATGGCAAATTTATTATATTTTCCTTGCATGATCAAATGGAATGAAGAAGTTATCTTCTTCGGTTGATTTGGTATTCCAAAATTAAGGGACAGGACCCACTTGTTTATATAGCAGGGAAACTGTTATAGTTGATGGTGACCTGTGCATTTTGACCAGATATAATTGGCCACTGGAAGTTTGGAATACAAAATTCACTGTAACCCAGAACATTGGGTACATGGTTGGTGACATTGCTCTGGTTTGGTAAACCACTAACACATGGCTTCACCTCACTCATTTCAGCATCTAAAACTGCACTTACGGCAATTTCGTTGGATTCACCATTGTCGAATTCGTCGAGTAAGGTGTTCACTTGCGAATTAGGCGGAGGCTGCACAAGACAGTTTCCTAAATGATTTATAACGTCGCTTTTGGTACTCGGAATTTGAGTTTCGGCAACATCAGACGCATACTTCTTCAACTCTGCCATTGGCTCATCTAAACTCAGGCCAATTCCCCGACTTATGGTGTGTGACATGTACCTTTTTGTGTTTACATCCGTATATCCGGTGTAAGTTTTCAAGCTCTGCTCGGACTTATGGCCAGTGACGGTCATTATATGACGGCTTGGAACTTGTGCAGAATCTAAAAGGTGGACAGCCGTAGCCCGTAAACTATGATTAGTATACTTGCGAGATAATCTGTATTTTGTGCTCAAAGTTGTCATAAGTGCGCCGAGCTTGTTATGTCCCATTGGGGTGTTGTCGAAAAAATATCCAGCCTGGTTTGGAGTCCTTCTCACTTTGGGGAAAAGGTAAGGGTATCCAGGAGGCAGTATCTTCACATACATCACCAAAGATTTCACAGGACACCTGCTTTCATCTTCAATAAAATACAAACAGAAATAACATTCTAGTTGTAATGGGGGCCTTTACAGAGGTCCACCAAATTACTCCTGACATGACACATAGTCTGTCGCAAACGCAATTGAATCCAGCAGATGAAATGACGTCCACAAATCGCAAAATTTATAAGCCAATAATTAGACATAAAGTTAACCTAATATATATCACTCTGAAAATGTAGAAATAATGCCTGTTCAATATAATTTTAGTTATAACCGTTCATGTCTCAAGCGTCAGTGTCGACTTAAAATCAACCACATAAGTTATACCCCTATGCATCATTCCCACATAATTTTGAAGAAAGTCTGTCCATTAGAACTTGAGATGTAACCGTAATAATTTCAATCAATCAGTATTGGTAGCATTTTAAAACTGAACATCTATGAAATGACATTAGGAACACCACCATCTATACATATCTACCAAAAAGAAAACAAATAAGAATGTTGGCATAACCAAAGGGACTATCGTATACCTAAAAATTCAAAGTTGATCAGTCGATATAAAAGACGCCCCACTCCCTCCAAGGGAGAATACGATTTATAGTAGGAGCGATAGCTAGGAGTAACATTCCATACTTCGCTAGTGGAACATAATAATTATTTTGTTTTAGGCCTACTTCATTCTGTTAAAAAGTGTGCCACTGTCTTGTGAAAATATATGAACGATATCTAAACAAGATAATGTACTCTGATGATAAATGTTCATATTTAAGAATAGCGTGCATACCTTTGATTTCATACATTCTGCCCTGTGCTGTGTTTGTGTCTGCTTGGTGGTTTTTCGTCAGCTCATCTTTAGTGAGATAGATATATCTCCATCCTTCAGCGTCTGTGGTTGTAGCGAAGTCAGACTTCTTTAGATCCCTAATATTTTCCCTCCCACGGCGACCAAAGTGTAACATTATGTCCACAAATACTTTGCATTGTAATGACTCATGATCGTTGAGTATGAAGGAAGAGTACAATTTTTCCAAATCAACTTTGTCAATTGGTGGGTGATGTTCAATGCCTCCAAGGCCCTGCCTTTTTAGTTCAACTAACATGGCTTGGAACGCTCGTTTTGACTTGGAAAATTCTACGCCATTTATTATATCAAATTCACTCAAATGTCTATTCAATCCGTGTCTTATTGATGTGAGAGTGGACTTTTTGTATAGTTTACCTTTACTTGAGCGGGCTTCCGTGTAAAATTTGGCTAAGGTTGAATCTAACAGATCAGTATCGTAGTATTCAAAGCCAGTATCAAGACTCTTTTCCTTTAAATATGCAAGGAAGACGCGCACTGCGTGTTCGGTAGCCTTTTTTGTATTGACTGAGTCTTTATCTGCAAGAAGTTTCTGAAAATTTGCATTTGTTACAGAGGCAAAACGTTCACCGGTTGCCATCTTTTTTGCTTTCATCTAACTGACTGGTGGCATGTAGTCTAACACACATGCGCTACTGCAAAGATGTAGGAGAGCCCCCTAAAGGCGATATTTAAAAATAAATATTCATCCGAAAACCGGTGTATAAAAGTTTTTGAGGACTGATCACGTGTATAGGATCCAACCAATAAAATCGGCGAAAATTATTAAGTATGTAATAAATAGTTATATCGTTTGAGCAAGTATTAATATGAATTATTCATATTCTTTCAAATGGAGCGAATGTTAATAGCAAAAAGTAAAACATTAGGAAGATTTCGAAAATATCATATTAACATATATTCTTCCTGAATAGACTAAAGAGGTAATAGCTTCACAGGATTGTAATCTTCAGTTTTATTTTATTTTGCAACAATGTTTTCTTCTATAACCATAATAATTTCATTCATAATACTTGTTAAACATAATCAGCTGACGACATTGTAAGATAAAATATGTCTCGCGTATAAAACGTGATTAACCTAACTATGTCCCATTAATAATAAGCTATTAACAGAATATATCGTCTTTGGGTATTTATTTTCGGGAAATTGCATGTTTTTTAATAAAATGTCTGAATAAATTTTATCAATTGTTTATTTTACATGGTATAGCAAGATTCTTTAGCTTTAAAGCAGATATGAAATCAAATATTAGTACAAATAGATCGATCCCACGGAGCAAAACTTCCATGCGAACATACTAGTGACACAGACTTTATGTTTTTAAAACATAGCCTCCGAGTAATACATTTCTAAACTACCAAACATGTTTATGGTACGTACAGACCAAATCCTCTAAAATGTGTAGATTGAGGGGTCCGGACGAACCTGACCGAAACTAAAATGCTGACTTATTGCTAGTTTGCGTTATTTATTTCTAAAACAATGTCAAGTCACATGTAGTTTTTAAGATACGTTTTGTAATTCAGTTGACGCGTAAAAGAAGGGCATAATATTCTTGATACATTGTTTTTTATTCTCCGAAACTGTGCATTTTTAGCTCTGCTTATAGAACGGTCCAAGTGCGTTCGTTTATCGTCGAATATTTCTGCGCCACACGTACCGTTTCAACTGGGATACGCGAATGTAGCCATAACCAAACCTCTACCAAACATGCTGGTAACACAGACTTAAACGTCTGCAAAACATACTTGTAACACAGACCTAAACATAAATGTCTGCAAACCATATTACATTGTAGTGACAAACATTTTCATTGGAGACAGACTTGGAAGATTGTGAGCGTGCAGGAACCATCACCCTACTGAAGAACATGTATTCTTGTGAATTGTACTTACATTAACTTAATATAAGAACATTAATACTTATTATAACACAGGTTTTCCATTTTAGATTTAAACAATCTTATTAAATATAAATAATGCAAAATGCCTCCGCTGCGTGTTTGCTGTGGTTGGCTTAACAACATAACTGTTATTTCAAATATATTTTAAAAGCGTCATAAAAATGTTGGTTTGAATAAATACACATAAATCGTTTCGTAATGCTTAGCTTGCTGAACACGTGTTCACAGCCTACGTTACCACGTGTTTGACCGAGTTTTTAGTTCATGCTTCATAAATATTTCTAAATGAGCAGATAAACATTGAAATCATACTTGTGTTTTCGTCAGCATATCACATATACTACAATGAAACCTCTTTCCCGAAATAAAATACGCATATAATGGTTTACGTTCATTTTGCTCCTTTAAATGATTCATCAAATGTCACCGCTATATAGAATTTCAAAATATGTAATGTGATCATTTGTATTCAGTTTTGCAACAAAGTGTGTTTAAATCATGTGGCGATAATTATATTCTCAAACAAAAACGTTATATTGCATATTTTTTTCTTTATACCTTGAAACCGTTTGTGATTTCACTTATGTGTAGTTCATGCATATTGTTGATACACAGCACGTAATCCTTGAGTGGGCTATATATACTATGTGATATCAGAATGAGAACATTTCTTTGTTCATATTCATGCTTGCTTAGCGTTCGCCGGCGTTATGCTTGTTTCTTTGTTTTCTTATCACTGAATAAAAAGTTAATGAAAGGAGTGACTACACGAGTATCCTAAAGTTTTCAGAACAAAATTTGCATTTTTTCATAAAAACAATGGCCGCCATATTCTTGTTTCTGATTGGTTGACAATTAAAACTTGTGAGAACATGAACAATGTATAAAAAATATTCATTGGGAGATGCAACTTCAGTTACAGGTTTTCCTTTTTTCCCGTCGGATTTTCAACCTGGCAGGAGCAGCCTCTGATTGGTCAATATTGAGATATTGTTGGATTTCATTAAAAAAAAATTGTGTATTTTGGTACCACAAGCTCTATCGTGACTTGCGTTTCTTCATTGGACAAGATGACCGCCTCTGTCTGGCTTCTGAAAAAAATACATTGTAGTTATGATTCGATCTCGATCCAATTTGGTATGAAACTACAAACTACTTTGTGCATTTTCTTTGCTACAGCATCATTTACTACTGCAGGGTTAGTTCGGGGTCGGCCATTATAATCAGTTTATGTAATAATTCTGATTTTTATACGCCCGTCGACGACGGGGACGTATTATGTTATCACGTGAGCGGGCGGGCGGGCATGCGAACGATGTCCGCTCAATATCTCGAGTAATTATTAACAGATTAACTTCAAACTTCACAACAAGGTTAATTACCATGAAAGCTCGGACAAGTTCGATAACCGCCATTATCCGACCATAATTTGTGGAGTTATGCCCCTTTATGGACTTGCCGAAACAGTGTCCGCTCGATATCTCGAGTAATTATTAACGGATTAACTTCAAACTTCACAACAAGGTTAATTACCATGAAACCTCGGACAAGTTCGATAACCGCCATTATCCGACCATAATTTGTGGAGTTATGCCCCTTTATGGACTTGCCGAAACAGTGTCCGCTCGATATCTCGAGTAATTATTAACGGATTAACTTCAAACTTCACAACAAGGTTAATTACCATGAAACCTCGGACAAGTTCGATAACCGCCATTATCCGACCATAATTTGTGGAGTTATGCCCCTTTATGGACTTGCCGAAACAGTGTCCGCTCGATATCTCGAGTAATTATTAACGGATTAACTTCAAACTTCACAACAAGGTTAATTACCATGAAACCTCGGACAAGTTCGATAACCGCCATTATCCGACCATAATTACTGGAGTTATTACCCTTGGTTTCATTAATGCGATGCATGCGTTCCATGATGTTGTATTGCACTCATTGATCTACCAGTTATGTTGAATGATTTCTCTTTTAATATTAATTACTCACAAATACTTCATATATTTCAATCATACAAACAACTGCTCATTCAATGTGTGACGGGCGTATTATATACCGCTCGCGGTAACCTTGTTTTAAAAATAATTAAGACACTGAACTCTGCCGTAAAGATAATATTTGTAGCAACATAACATCCTTTTCGCAGACTTCATTATAGTTAGCACATCTCTATAATGTAAGTATACAGCTGGCTAAGCATGTACAAATCACAACACGCAGTGTGATTACTGTAGAACGCTTCACATTTGATCATCGTATTTCAAACTTTATTTTATGCAAATTTTCAATTATCGAAGCTTTAATTATTGGAATTTTCAACAATTCGAACCTCCCTCTCCTCCCCCTATTTACTGCTGACAGCTAAAATAACAAACATTAAAAACAAAATTTGACAAGTTGGGCGGTAGCCTTCAACTTCTGACATCGTCTGGAGCGTTCGATTATGTATGTTCAATCGTCCAGTTGTCTGGCGCCAGACTAGGTCTAGACTACTGCTTAGGTCGGCGTGATAACCATCGAATATTCCCATGTTTGTTGGTACATAAGAATTTTTTTGGCATATTTGATCTCGTTTTCTTTTAAAGTCATTTGAATTTTTAAAAAATCTACCTTGTTGCCGTAATCCTCCCCTGTTAACAAATACGTTACGTTTCAAATTTCTGCATTGTACTCTTCATTTTGTCATTAAATATGATGAAATGTTATGAAACGTTTCAATGAATGAGGGTGTCGATCTTTTTAAAATAGTTAAACGTGTTGTTACAAAACTACAGGTACCATACCTGTATCGAATGCGAAATTCATTATGAAAGGTGAACATGTATCTGTTGCGTTAAAAAATATGAAATGTTATGAAACGTTTTAATGAATAAGTAATGAGTCAATGCATTTTTTAAATAGAAAATAAAAATAATGTTGTTGCAAATCTACAAAATATGCACCCGATTGCGTGTATGATATATATGCAAGACCACACACTTGTGTTTTTCTAACGAATCAGAAAGCACAAGTTTATTACGCGGACGAATATATATTCACGAGTGCGCGGAGCGCACGAGTTAATATATACGTCCGCGCAATAAATAAGTGTTTTCTGATTCGTTAGAAAAACACAAGTGTATGGTCTTGCTTTTATCAAATACCTTTCGTATTTGTCAGAGATCGATACAAAGATTTTATAAACTTTGATATATTTTGCAAATACCCGAAACTTTTCAGTTCATGAAAAGGGAATTCCCATAAAAAGTAGTTCTGGCTAGTAGGTAAATACAACATTCCGTATTGCACATGTGCAATACAGAACGTTGTATTTCATGGTCTGAGAATTGCTTGTATTACTATAACAAGATTCAACAGGTATGTGATAAGAAGGAAGACACGTATTTATTCTATCGAAAGAACTTTATAGTCTCAGAATAACTTTCAATCTATAAAACACATTAATAATTTCAATGTTCTTATGTCAAATAATCGACTGACAAGATGCTTACCCTACATGTTGTATTCACCTGCATCAGTTATAAATTTTCCGCCGACATATATATTTCAGAATAGTAAATCATATCGTTTTGAATTCTGATATTTATGATTTCGTTTACATTCATGATAGCTAAACTTGTCGCATAGACGTGTCACTTTCCCTTTGATCTAGCTATGGTATAACCAACTTATTTTACACAGTTTTACTAATACCATATGGTATTAGTGAGGCTCCTCCCCTATACTGAATACAATAGAATTCTCCATTCTCATTGGTCAGCCTATGAAAGTGTACAGTGGCCTTTTAGTGTATGTTAATAGGATATCGACACCGTGGGAATTAACTAAATATACAAATCAGGGACAGTATACGTCCCTGTACAAATACAGGAAGTTCAAACACATTGTATTAAGCAACATTGTTGCAAACAATTCAACAAATTGCGCCTTTACAGACAGGTTCCACGGTCCATCTTTTTTCCGTTTTGTAAGTTAAAGTCTTAGCATAAACTGGTACTAGTCGGTCTTGTAATTAAAAGACACTTGGCAATTGTGAATCACATTTCTGGACATATTAGAAATATCAGCAAATGGAACATGGTCCTTTTCTGTAGGCATGTTAATATTCACATTAGTAGGCTTAATATCAGAGTTACCATTTTGACATGTAGCGCCCTCAAATTTTACCATTTTCTGGACCACTTTCAATGCGAGTCATCAACTGAGACAAATGAATATCGTCCAGGTCGTCAAAGTCAATGTGTGCTGGGATGAAGTCCGACATGTTGCAAACATTTTTTTCTAATGACCAAATGTTCTCTTAGATTGTTACGTGACACTTAATGCGACAAGTCGGTTATATCATAGGAACCGAGCAATATGTCAGTTATCGTACTCGAGGGGCGGAGCTTACATCTCTCGCGCTACGCGCTCGAGAAGTAGCTCCGCCCCTCTCGTACAATAACTAACATATTGCTCGGTTCCTATGATATAACCAATACATATACATATGTTATATTAGAACGCGCCATTGCGTGTGTAACCTATGTTATATAACCTATAGTTTAACGCTGTTTTTAATGCATGCAGAAGTAGAACGAAATTTGTTCTTGAGTTCACTTGTCTTACAGCTCAAAACATCTTCCAAGCCAAGCCATAATATGTATTATAATGTTGCAATGTGAACCTTAATGCTTATATCTTTGTGCTCCACCTGACGACAAGGATTTCCAGATTTTGTTTGGTTTGGTTTAGTATTGTTTAACGTCCTATCAACAGCTATGGTCATTTAAGGACGGCCTTTCCTGTGTGCAAGATGCATGCGTGTAGTGTATGCGTGTGTGTTTTGGAAGTCTGTGATATGTTCGTGTTTGTCTCCTTGTGATAGCGCGGAACTGATGCCGACTTTATAGTGCTACCTCAATGAAACATACTGCCGAAGACACCCAGCAGGACATCCCACCCGGTCATATTATACTGACAACGGGCGATCCAGTCATCCCACTCCTAAATTGCTGAGCGTTAAGCAGGAGTAGAAACTACCATTTTTATATACTCTGGTATGTCACGGCCAGGGGACAGAACCCAAAGTCTTTCTCACAGGGGCGAACGCTCAACTAAAGGCCAAAAGTGAGGCATTGTCGAGGGAAACATTAGGAAGAAGAAAGTTGTTTAGAAAGGAGAAAAAATATAAGATCCCATATTTAGTCGCCTCTTACGATCATGCAATGGGGGCAGCAGGTACAATTCTAACGCCCTACCTGCAGAGACATTTCCAGGTAATTTATCAGCAATGATATTTATCTTTTATAGACGTGTACCAGCATAAACCCCAGGCAAAAACTAGGTGCTTCCTTATCAATCGTTTCCTGAAGGTTTTCCATTGAAAAGTATTCTTAAGTTTTTCCCCTTCACCCAAACAATGATTTCCAATTGAAAAACACCATTCATTGCCCTTCTATAAGTGAAGGAACGCATTTTCATCGCTTAATATCATTTTTTCAGCTGACACAATATACGTTCAATACGCCCAAGTGTCAAGCCAAAAGAAATGTCTTATTTCATCGAACAAATCTTATGCAGTGAAGACAATAAATTAGTCTGCAATACGCAAATATCATTATTAAACAACATCGGTTGTCACGTCTGTCACGTCTTAATTTAGACAAAGGATGCTTTTATACAGATATTGCCCTTGTGATAGGAAAATATTATCCTTTGTTTACCCGAGATATAAACTTGCTTCTGAACGGAAAAAGGCGAGTAAAACATGATTAGTCGACGGGGAAACAAAGAATAAGTTTCTCTTCAACAAAGGCAATCATAATTATTTTCTTATTTTATCGAATTCTAAAAATAACGCATCGATAAAGGAGATCCGGACTACGCGCCATAAGTGTTGCCTGCTTTAGTTACTAGGAACACATATTTGATGACACCTGCTCATTTTCAAGAGAATGCGCGCATAAGGGAACTATGATAGGGTTTACTTGTATGCGTGAGGGAAGCACATTTTTCTCTTAACATGACTAAATAAAATAAAATAAGATACGCTGTTTTTATGAAATCAAATGAAATTCAAAACAAATAACTTGACAACATAGCATTACAATCAAGTTTATAACTAGTGTATATAAATAAGGTAAGGTCGATAACTTATTCAATACGCTTACCATCAATTCCGATACAGTTGACAGTACAAAGATAGACTATTTTTTAATTGTCATGCTGTAGTATATGACACGTCTTAGTTTCATCTTCAAATGTCTTGCTCTAGAATCTACCACATCTGTGTTTCATCTTTAATTGTCTTGTTCTAGTATCTACCACGTCTGTGTTTCATCTTTAATGGTCGTGTTCTAGTATCTACCACGTCTATGTTTCATATTCAATTGTCGTGTTCTAGTATCTACCACGTCTATGTTTCATATTCAATTGTCGTGTTCTAGTATCTACCACGTCTATGTTTCATATTCAATTGTCGTGTTCTAGTATCTACCACGTCTATGTTTCATCTTGAATGGTTGTGTTCTAGTATCTGACACGTCTTAGATTCATCTTCAAATGTCTTGCTCTAGAATCTACCATATCTGTGTTTCATCTTTAATTGTCTTGCTCTAGTATCTACCACGTCTGTGTTTCATCTTCAATTGTCGTGTTCTAGTATCTGACACGTCTGTGTTTCATCTTTAATGGTCGTGTTCTAGTATCTGACACGTCTTAGATTCATCTACAATTGTCTTGCTCTAGAATCTACCACATCTGTGTTTCATCTTTAATTGTCGTGTTCTAGTATCTACTACGTCTATGTTTCATATTCAATTGTCGTGTTCTAGTATCTACCACGTCTATGTTTCATCTTTAATTGTCTTGTTCTAGTATCTACCACGTCTGTGTTTCATCTTCAATTGTCGTGTTCTAGTATCTGACACGTCTGTGTTTCATCTTTAATGGTCGTGTTCTAGTATCTGACACGTCTTAGATTCATCTTCAAATGTCTTGCTCTAGAATCTACCATATCTGTGTTTCATTTTCAGTTGTCGTGTTTTAGTATCTACCACGTCTGTGTTTCATCTTCAATTGTCGTGTTCTAGTATCTACCTCGTCTGTGTTTCATATTTAATTGTCGTGGTATCTACCACGTCTATGTTTCATATTCAATTGTCTTGTTCTAGTATCTACCACGTCTATGTTTCATCTTTAATGGTCGTGTTCTAGTTTCTACCACGTCAGTGTTTCATCTTCAATTGTTGTGTTCAAGTATCTACCACATTGTGTTTCATATTTAATTGTCGTGGTATCTACCACGTCTATGTTTCATCTTTAATTGTCTTGTTCTAGTATCTACCACGTCTATGTTTCATCCTCAATTGTCTTGTACTAGTATCTACCACGTCTGTGTTTTTGACACGTCTTAGATTCATCTTCAAATGTCTTGCTCTAGAATCTACCATATCTGTGTTTCATTTTCAGTTGTCGTGTTTTAGTATCTACCAAGTATATGTTTTATCTTCAATTGTTGTGTTCTAGTGTCTACCAAGTCTTTGTTTCATCTTTAATGGTCGTGTTCTAGTTTCTACCACGTCAGTGTTTCATCTTCAATTGTTGTGTTCTAGGGTCTACCACGTCTGTGTTTCATCTTCAGTTGTCGTGTTTTAGTATCTACCACGTCTGGTTTCATCTTCAATTGACGTGTTTTAATATCTACCACGTCTGTGTTTCATCTTCAGTTGTCGTGTTTTAGTATCTACCACGTCTGTGTTTCTGACACGTCTTAGATTCATCTTCAAATGTCTTGCTCTAGAATCTACCATATCTGTGTTTCATTTTCAGTTGTCGTGTTTTAGTATCTACCACGTCTGGTTTCATCTTCAATTGACGTGTTTTAATATCTACCACGTCTGTGTTTCATCTTCAAATGTCTTGCTCTAGAATCTACCATATCTGTGTTTCATTTTCAGTTGTCGTGTTTTAGTATCTACCACGTCTGTGTTTCATATATTTAATTGTCGTGTTCTAGTATCTACCACGTCTGTGTTTCATATTTAATTGTCGTGTTCTAGTATCTACCACATCTGTGTTTCATCTTCAGTTGTCGTGTTTTAGTATCTACCACGTCTGTGTTTCATCTTCAATTGTCGTGTTCTAGTATCTACCACGTCTCAATTGTCGTGTTCTAGTATCTACCACGTCTCAATTGTCGTGTTCTAGTATCTACCACGTCTCAATTGTCGTGTTCTAGTATCTACCACGTCTCAATTGTCGTGTTCTAGTATCTACCACGTCTCAATTGTCGTGTTCTAGTATCTACCACGTCTCAATTGTCGTGTTCTAGTATCTACCACGTCTCAATTGTCGTGTTCTAGTATCTACCACGTCTGTGTTTCATCCTCAATTGTCTTGTTCTAGTATCTACCACGTCTGTGTTTCATATATTTAATTGTCGTGTTCTAGTATCTACCACGTCTGTGTTTCATCTTTAATTTTCTGTTCTAGTATCTACCACGTCTGTGTTTCATCTTCAGTTGTCGTGTTTTAGTATCTACCACGTCTGTGTTTCATCTTCAATTGTCGTGTTCTAGTATCTACCACGTCTCAATTGTCGTGTTCTAGTATCTACCACGTCTGTGTTTCATCCTCAATTGTCTTGTTCTAGTATCTACCACGTCTGTGTTTCATCTTTAATTGTCTTGCTCTAGTATCTACCTCGTCTGTGTTTCATCTTTAATTGTCTTGTTCTAGTATCTACTACGTCTATGTTTCATATTCAATTGTCGTGTTCTAGTATCTACCACGTCTTTGTTTCATATTCAATTGTCGTGTTCTAGTATCTACCACGTCTTTGTTTCATATTTAATTTTCGTGTTCTAGTATCTACCACGTCTGTGTTTCATCCTCAATTGTCTTGTTCTAGTATCTACCACGTCTGGGTTTCATCTTCAATTGTCTTGCTCTAGTATCTACCACGTCTGTGTTTCATCTTTAATTTTCGTGTTCTAGTTTCTACCACGTCTGTGTTCATCTTCAAGTATCTACCAAGTCTGTGTTCATCTTCAATTGTCCTGTTCTAATATCTACCACGTCTGTGTTTTATCTTCAGTTGTCTTGTTCTAGTATCTAACACGTCTGTGTTTCATCTTCAATTGTCATGCTCGAGTATCTACCACGTCTGTGTTGTTCTTCTTCAGTGATATTGTGATGATTACACGCATTGAAGGTTCAAATCACAACATACGTGTAAAATTTGATATTTCCCAAGTTTCCAAGAAGCCTTGAAGATATATAAAACTATTAAATTATTTTAGTGATGCAGATGCAGATATTAATGTTCGTCGCGATATCACATCAGTTTTAGCCGATGATTTATATTTGCGTCTATAGTTTAAACTGTATTTATTTCTGGTAATGTACATTACATTATTTTTTCAATCTCTATTACACATTAATAATTTCAATGTTCTTACGTCAAATAATCGACTGACAAGATGCTTACCTTACATCTGGTATGCACCTGCATCAGTTATAAATTTTCCGCCGACATATATTTTTCAGAATAGTAAATCATATCGTTTTGAATTCTATTATTTATGATTTCGTTTACATTCATAATATCTATGATAATTAAACATACGGATATGTTACATTAGACATCTGTGGTTTGACAATGGATATTTATCTGCCTCGCGTATCTCCGAGGGGTGACCTCAGGTGTTAGTACGCGCCATTGCGTGTGTAACCTATGTTATATAACCTATAGTTTAACGCTGTTTTTGAATGCATGCAGAAGTAGAACGAAATTTGTCCTTGAATTCACTAGTCTTGCAGCTCAAAACATCTCCCAAGCCAAGCCATAATATGTATTATTATGTTGCAATATGAACCTTAATGCTTATATCTTTGTGCTCCACCTCACGACAGGGATTCCCAGGTAATTTATCACCAAAGATGTTTATCTTTTGGAGACTAGAAGCAGCAGTCATATATTTTGAAGATTGAATACTGATAGCAAAGATAAACGGCACAGCATGAACCCAAGGCCAAAAACTAGGTTGTTCCTTTTCAAACGTTTCCTAAAGGTTTCCATTGAAAAGCATTACCAGAGTTAAGTAAAATGTCCTTACCTAAAAAATATTTCCTTCACCCAAACCATGCACTTCTATAAGGTGTACACGTGTCAAGCCAAAAGTAATGTAATGTATCATCGCACAAATCTTATGCAGTGAAGACGTCAAAAACCTTCTGCAATATGCAAGAATCAATGTTGTATGATATCAATTGTCACGTCTGTCACATCTAAATATCTACATTTGTCTTGTTCTAGTATCTACCCCGTATGTGTTACATCTTCGATTGTAACGTTCTAGTATCTTCCATGTCTGTGTTTAATCCTCAATTGTCTTGTTCTAGTTTCTATTATGTCTGTGTTTCATCCTCAATTGTCTTGTTCTAGTATCGACCACGTCTGTGTTTCATCTTCAATTGTCGTGTTCTAGTATCGACCACGTCTGTTTTTCATCTTCAATTGTCGTGTTCTAGTATCTACCACGTCTTTGTTTCATCTTCAATTGTTGTGTTCAAGTATCTACCACGTTTGTGTTTCATCTTTAATTGTCTTGTTCTAGTATCTACCACGTCTGTGTTTCATCTTTAATTGTCTTGTTCTAGTATCTACCACGTCTGGGTTTCATCTTCAATTGTCGTGTTCTAGTATCTATCACGTCTGTGTTTCATCTTTAATTGTCTTGTTCTAGTATCTACCACGTCTGGGTTTCATTTTTAAATGTCTTGTTCTAGTATCTTCCATGTCTGTGTTTAATCCTCAATTGTCTTGTTCTAGTTTCTATCATGTCTGTGTTTCATCCTCAATTGTCTTGTTCTAGTATCTACCACGTCTGTGTTTCATCCTCAATTGTCTTGTTCTAGTATCGACCACGTCTGTGTTTCATCTTCAATTGTCGTGTTCTAGTATCTACCACGTCTGTGTTTCATCTTCAATTGTCGTGTTTTAGTATCTACCACGTCTGGGTTTCATCTTCAATTGACGTGTTTTAATATCTACCACGTCTGTGTTTCATCTTCAATTGTCGTGTTCTAGTATCTACCACGTCTTTGTTTTATCTTCAATTGTCTTGTTCTAGTATCTACCATGTCTTTGTTTCATCTTCAATTGTTGCGTTCAAGTATCTACCACGTCTGTGTTTCATCTTTAATTGTCTTGTTCAAGTATCTACCACGTCTGTGTTTCCTCCTCAATTGTCTTGTTCTAGTTTCTACCACGTCTGTGTTTCATCCTCAATTGGCTTGTTCTAGTATCTACCACGTCTGTATTTCATCTTCAATTGTCTTGTTCCAGTATCTACCACGTCTGTGTTTCCTCCTCAATTGTCTTGTTCTAGTTTCTACCACGTCTGTGTTTCATCCGCAATTGTCTTGTTCTAGTATCGAACACGTCTGGGTTTCATCTTCAATTGTGTTGTTCTAGTATCTACCACGTCTATGTTTCATATTCAATTGTCGTGTTCTAGTATCGACCACCTCTGTTTTTCATCTTCAATTGTCTTGTTCCAGTATCTACCACGTCTGTGTTTCGTCCTCAATTGTCTTGTTCTAGTACCGACCACGTCTGTGTTTCATCTTCAGTAGTCGTGCTGTAGTATCTACCACGTCTGTGTTTCACCTTCAATTGTCGTGTTCTAGTATCGACCACCTCTGTTTTTCATCTTCAATTGTCGTGTTTTAGTATCTACCCCGTCTGGGTTTCATCTTCAATTGTTGTGTTCAAGTATCTACCACGTCTTTGTTTCATCTTCAATTGACTTGTTCTAGTATCTACCACGTCTATATTTTATCTTCAATTGTCTTGTTCTAGTTTCTACCACGTCTGTGTTTCATCCTCAATTGGCTTGTTCTAGTATCTACCACGTCTATATTTCATCTTCAATCGTCTTGTTCTAGTATCTACCACGTCTATGTTTCATATTCAATTGTCGTGTTCTAGTATCGACCACGTCTGTGTTTCACCTTCAATTGTCGTGTTCTAGTATCTGCCACGTCTGGGTTTCATCTTCAATTGTGTTGTTCTAGTATCTACCACGTCTATATTTCATCTTCAATTGTCATGTTCTAGTATCTACCACGTCTGAGTTCCATCTTCAATTGTCCTGTTCTAGTATCTACCACGTCTGTATTTCATCTTCAATTGTCGTGTTTTAGTATCTACCCCGTCTGGGTTTCATCTTCAATTGTCGTGTTTTAGTATCTACCCCGTCTGGGTTTCATCTTCAATTGACGTGTTTTAATATCTACCACGTCTGTGTTTGATCCTCAATTGTCTTGTTCTAGTTTCTATCATGTCTGTGTTTCGTCCTCAATTGTCTTGTTCTAGTATCTGCCACGTCTGGGTTTCATCTTCAATTGTGTTGTTCTAGTATCTACCACGTCTATATTTCACCTTCAATTGTCTTGTTCTAGTATCGAACACGTCTGGGTTTCATCTTCAATTGTGTTGTTCTAGTATCTACCACGTCTATATTTCATCTTCAATTGTCTTGCTCTAGTATCTACCAAGTCTGTGTTCATCTTCAATTGTCCTGTTCTAGTATCTACTACGTCTGTGTTTTATCTTCAGTCGTCGTGTTCTAGTATCTACCACGTCTATATTTCACCTTCAATTGTCTTGTTCTAGTATCTCCCACGTCTGTGTTTCATCCTTAATTGTCTTGTTCTAGTATCGACCACGTCTATGTTTCATCTTCAATTGTCTTGTTTTAGTATCTACCACGTCTGTGTTTCCTCCTCAATTGTCTTGTTCTAGTTTCTATTATGTCTGTGTTTCATCCTCAATTGTGGTGTTCTAGTATCGACCACGTCTGCGTTTCATCTTCAATTGTCGTGTTTTAGTATCTACCACGGCTGGGTTTCATCTTCAATTGACGTGTTTTAATATCCACCACGTCTGTGTTTCATCTTCAATTATCGTGTTCTAGTATCTACCACATCTGTGATTCATCTTCAATTGTGGTGTTCTAGTATCTACCACGTCTATATTTCATCTTCAATTGCCTTGTTCTAGTATCTACCACGTCTATATTTCATCTTCAATTGTCATGTTCTAGTATCTACCACGTCTGTGCTTCATCTTCAATTGTCGTGTTCTTGTATCTATCACGTCTGGGTTTCATCTTCAATTGTGTTGTTCTAGTATCTACCACGTCTATATTTCATCTTCAATTGTCTTGTCCTAGTATCTACCACGTCTGTGTTACATCCTCAATTGTCTTGTTCTAGGATCGACCGCTTCATCTTCAATTGTCTTGTTCTATTATCTACCACGTCTGTGTTTCATCCTCAATTGGCTTGTTCTAGTATCTACCACGTCTATATTTGATCTTCAATTGTCTTGTTCTAGTTTCTATTATGTCTGTGTTTCATCCTCAATTGTCTCGTTCTAGTATCGACCACGTCTGTGGTTCATCTTCAATTGTTGTGTTCTAGTATCTACCACGTCTATATTTCATCTTCAATCGTCTTGTTCTAGTATCTACCACGCCTGTGTTTCATCTTCAATTGTCGCGTTCTAGTATCGACCACGTCTGTGGTTCATCTTCAATTGTTGTGTTCTAGTATCTACCACGTCTATATTTCATCTTCAATTGTCCTGTTCTAGTATCTACTACGTCTGTGTTTTATCTTCAGTCGTCGTGTTCTAGTATCTACCACGTCTATATTTCATCTTCAATTGTCTCGTTCTAGTATCTACCACGTCTGTATTTCATCTTCAATTGTCGTGTTTTAGTATCTACCACGGCTGGGTTTCATCTTCAATTGACGTGTTTTAATATCTACCACGTCTGTGTTTGATCCTCAATTGTCTTGTTCTAGTTTCTACCACGTCTGTGTTTCATCCTCAATTGGCTTGTTCTAGTATCTACCACGTCTATATTGCATCTTCAATTGTCTTGTTCTAGTATCGACCACGTCTGTGTTCCATCTTCAATTGTCGTGTTCTAGTATCGACCACCTCTGTTTTTCATCTTCAATTGTCGTGTTCTTGTATCTACCACGTCTGTGTCGTGTTCTTGTATCTATCATGTCTGTGTTTCCTCTTCAATTGTGGTGTTCTAGTATCTACCACGTCTATATTTCACCTTCAATTGTCTTGTTCTAGTATATACCACGTCTGTGTTTCATCTTTAATTGTCTTGTTCTCGTATCTACCACGTCTGGGTTTCATCTTCAATTGTGTTGTTCTAGTATCTACGACGTCTGTGCTTCATCTTTAATTGTCTTGTTCTAGCATCTACCACGTCTGTGTTTCATCCGCAATTGTCTTGTTCTAGTATCGACCACATCTGTGTTTCATCTTCAATTGTCGTGTTCTTGTATCTATCATGTCTGTGTTTCATCTTCAATTGTGGTGTTCTAGTATCGACCACGTTTGTGTTTCATCTTCAATTGTCGTGTTCTAGTATCTACCACATCTGTGTTTCATCTTCAATTGTCTTGTTCTAGTATCTACCACGTCTGTGTTTCATCTTCAATTGTCGTGTTCTAGTATCTACGACGTCTGTGCTTCATCTTTAATTGTCTTGTTCTAGTATCTACCACGTCTGGGTTTCATCTTCAATTGTTGTGTTCTAGTATCTACCACGTCTGGGTTTCATCTTCAATTGTGTTGTTCTAGTATCTACCACGTCTGAGTTTCATCTTCAATTGTCCTGTTCTAGTATCTACTACGTCTGTGTTTCATCTTTAAATGTCTTGTTCTAGTATCTACCACGTCTGGGTTTCATCTTCAATTGTCCTGTTCTAGTATCTACTACGTCTGTGTTTTATCTTCAGTCGTCGTGTTCTAGTATCTACCACGTCTGTGTTTCATCTTCAATTGTCGTGTTCTAGTATCTACCACGTCTGTGTTTCATCTTCAATTGTCTTGTTCTAGTATCTACCACGTCTGTATTTCATCTTCAATTGTCGTGTTTTAGTATCTACCACGTCTGGGTTTCATCTTCAATTGTCCTGCTCTAGGACCTACCACGTCTGTTTTTCGTCTTTAATTGTCGTGTTCTAGTATCTACCACGTCTGTGTTCATCTTCAATTGTCGTGTTCTAGTATCTACCACGTCTGTGTTTTATCTTCAACTGTCATGTTCTTGTATATACCAATTCTGTGTTTCATCTTCAATTGTTGTGTTCTAGTATTTACCACGTCTGTGTTTCATCTTCAGTAGTCGTGTTGTAGTATCTACCACGTCTGTGTTTCATCTTCAATTGTCGTGTTCTAGTATCTTCCACGTCTGTGTTTTATCTTCAATTGTTGTGTTCTAGTATTTACCACGTCTGTGTTTAATCTTCAATTGTCGTGTTCTTGTATATACCACGTCTATATATCATCTTCAATTTTCTTGTTCTAGTATCTACCACGTCTGTGTTTCATCTTCATTTGTCATGTTTTAGTATCTACCACGTCTGTGTTTCATCTTCAATTGTCGTGTTTTAGTAACTCACGTCTGTGTTTCATCTTCAATTGTCTTGCTCTAGTATCTACCACGTCTGTTTTTCATCTTTAATTGTCTTGCTCTAGTATCTACCACGTCTGTTTTTCGTCTTCAATTGTCGTGTTCTAGTATCTACCACGTCAGTGTTCATCTTCAATTGTCCTGTTCTAGTATCGACCACGTCTGTGTTTCATCTTCAATTGTCGTGTTTAGTATCTACCACGTCTTTGTTTCGCCTTCAATTGTCTTGTTCTAGTATCGACCACGTCTGTGTTTCATCTTCAATTGTCGTGTTTAGTATCTACCACGTCTTTGTTTCGTCTTCAATTGTTGTGTTCTAGTATCTGACACGTCCGTGTTTTATCTTCAATTGTCTTGCTCTAGGATCTACCACGTCTGTGTTTTATCTTCAATTGTCTTGCTCTAATATCTACCACGTCTGTGTTCATCTTTAATTGTCTTGTTCTAGTATCGACCACGTCTATGTTTCATCTCCAATTGTCGTGTTCTTGTATATGCCACGTCTGTGTTTCATTTTTAATTGTCTTGCTCTAGTATCTACCACGTCTGTTTTTCGTCTTTAATTGTCGTGTTCTTGTATATTCCACGTCTGTATTTCATCTTCAATTGTCTTCCTCTAGTATCTACCACGTCTGCGTTTCATCTTCATTTGTCGTGGTTTAGTATCTACCACGTCTGGGTTTCATCTTCAATTGTGGTGTCCTAGTATTTACCACGTCTATGTTTAATCTTCAATTGTCGTGTTTTTAGGAGCTACCACGTCTGTGTTTCTTCTTCAATTGTCTTGCTCTAGTATCTACTACCTCTGTTTTTCGTCTTCAATTGTCTTTTTCTAGTATCTACCACGTCTGCGTTTCATCTTCATTTGTCGTGTTTTTAGTAGCTACCACGTCTGTGTTTCTTCTTCAATTGTCGTGTTTTTAGTAGCTACCACGTCTGTGGTTCATCTTCAATTGTCTTGCTCTAGTATCTACTACGTTTTTTTTGCGTCTTCAATTGTCGTGTTCTTGAATATACCACGTCTGTGTTTCACCTTCAATTGTGGTGTTCTATTATCGACCACGTTTGTGTTGCATCTTCAAGTGTCGTGTGCTAGTATCTACCACGTCTGCGTTTCATCTTCATTTGTCGTGGTTTAGTATCTACCACGTCTGGGTTTCATCTTCAATTGTGGTGTCCTAGTATTTACCACGTCTATGCTTCATCTTCAATTGTCGTGTTTTTAGGAGCTACCACGTCTGTGTTTCTTCTTCAATTGTCTTGCTCTAGGATCTACCACGTCTGTGTTTCTTCTTCAATTGTCTTGCTCTAATATCTACCACGTCTGTGTTTCTTCTTCAATTGTCTTGCTCTAGGATCTCCCACGTCTGTTTTTCATCTTTAATCGTCTTGCTCTAGTATCTACCACGGCTGTGTTTCATCTTCATTTGTCGTGTTTTTAGTAGCTACCACGTCTGTGTTTCTTCTTCAATTGTCTTGCTCTAGGATCTCCCACGTCTGTTTTTCATCTTTAACTGTCTTGCTCTAGTATCTACCACGTCTGGGTTTCATCTTCAATTGTGGTGGTCTAGTATCGACCACGTTTGTTTTTCATCTTCAATTGTCGTGTTCTTGAATATACCACGTCTGTGTTTCACCTTCAATTGTGGTGTTCTAATATTTACCACGTCTATGTTTAATCTTCAATTGTCGTGTTCTTGAATATACCACGTCTGTGTTTCCACGTTTGTGTTTCATCTTCAATTGTGGTGTTCTATTATCGACCACGTTTGTGTTGCATCTTCAAGTGTCGTGTGCTAGTATCTACCACGTCTGCGTTTCATCTTCATTTGTCGTGTTTTTAGTAGCTACCACGTCTGTGTTTCTTCTTCAATTGTCGTGTTTTTAGGAGCTACCACGTCTGTGTTTCTTCTTCAATTGTCGTGTTTTTAGGAGCTACCACGTCTGTGTTTCTTCTTCAATTGTCGTGTTTTAGTATCTACGACGTCTGTGTTCATCTTCTATTGTCCTGTTCTAGTATCGACCACGTTTGTGTTGCATCTTCAAGTGTCGTGTGCTAGTATCTACCACGTCTGGGTTTCATCTTCAATTGTGGTGTCCTAGTATTTACCACGTCTATGTTGCATCTTCAATTGTCGTGTTCTTCTATATACCACGTCTGTGTTCATCTTTAATCGTCTTGCTCTAGTATCTACTACCTCTGTTTTTCGTCTTCAATTGTCTTTTTCTAGTATCTACCACGTCTATGTCTTCAATTGTCCTGTTCTAGTATCGACCACGTCTGTGTTTCATCTTCATTTGTCGTGTTTTTAGTAGCTACCACGTCTGTGTTTCATCTTAAATTGTAGTGTTATTGTATATACCACGTCTGTGTTTCACCTTCAATTGTGGTGTTCTATTATCGACCACGTTTGTGTTGCATCTTCAAGTGTCGTGTGCTAGTATCTACCACGTCTGCGTTTCATCTTCATTTGTCGTGTTATAGTATCTCCCCCTTAGTAACTCACGTCTGTGTTTCATCTTTATTTGTCGTGTTTTAGTATCTACGACGTCTGTGTTCATCTTCTATTGTCCTGTTCTAGTATCGACCACGTCTGTTTTTCATCTTTAATCGTCTTGCTCTAGTATCTACCACGGCTGTGTTTCATCTTCATTTGTCGTGTTATAGTATCTCCCCCTTAGTAACTCACGTCTGTGGTTCATCTTCAATTGTCTTGTTCGAGTATCTACCACGTCTGTGTTTCATCTTCAATTGTCGTGTTTTTAGTAGCTACCACGTCTGTGTTTCATCTTCAATTGTCTTGCTCTAGTATCTACCACGTCTGTTTTTCATCTTTAATTGTCTTGCTCTAGTATCTACCAAGTCTGTGTTCATCTTCAATTGTCCTGTGCTAGTATCGACCACGTCTGTGTTTCATCTTCAATTGTCGTGTTCTAGTATCTACCAGGTCTTTGTTTCGTCTTCAATTGTTGTGTTCTAGTATCTGACACGTCCGTGTTTCATCTTTAATTGTTTTGTTCTTGTATTTACCACGTCTGTGTTTCATCTTTAATCTTTGATATTTCCCAAGTTTTCCCTTTTAGTGATGCATTTTAAAATATTTATGTCCGTCGCGATATCACATCAGTTTAAGCCTTCGATTGAAATTTGCGCCTTGAGTTTAAACTGTATTTATTTCTGGTTATACACAATACAATATATTTTCAATAAATAATCAACGACGGAAACGAGTACTAAGTACCTATATAATGTCCGTTTCGTTAGGTTAGATATACGATACTGACAGCAGAATATTGAAAAAAATATCATAAATTAATTTTGTTGAATTGCAGAAATATGAAGGGGACATGTAAACAATGTAACAATTATCGATGAATATGAACAGCAGTGATACTCAAGTAGGAACTGACACCTCGAAATGATGTACACCTAAACACTTACAAAATGTGCAACTTATTCATAATATGATTTCCACACCTATTGCGCTCACTCACACAATATCTGTTATACACACCACACAAACATGTAGATATAAAGACAATAAATTAAGATAAGTACATATGCGTTGATTATCATATATTTTCAGTTAAAACGCTTGCTCTACATAATATAATTTTGCACAAAATTAAAGAAATTAATATTAGCTGCTTCCAGTAAATGTATATCACCATAGGAGGCACCGTAGTCAAGTGGTAGGACGCCGAGCTCGTGACCAAAGGGTTGCGAGTTCGAGTCACGACACGTCACTGTGTTGTATCTTAGAGCAAGATAAGATACTTTACTCCGCTTGTTCCAGTCTACTCAGCTGTAAATAAATACGTGGTTGGGCAGTGCTAGAATTGTTGAGAAATATGTTGGCTGGTTGCAAAGGCCTTATAACCACAGATAATAATTTGTGAACCGCTTTGAGACGACCTTCGAACTAGGTTGTGATAAAGCGGTATATAAGAACCTCGAATTATTATTATTATTATTATTATTATTATTACAAGCTAACCGGTAATAAGATTTATATATATATACATATTAAATGCCGCCGTGACTATTCTCCATAATTATGTTTATTGAAGATTTAAAAGAAACTGTGGTTAGGTATACATGTAGCAAACACTAGTGAACGCAAGTGTTTTCTTTTATAAAATCCCTGGATAAAGTCTTGAGTGTAATCAGCCCAACATAACTCAAAATATAAGTAGTGCATTTTATAACCTGGTTTTCTATTCATATAGTAACAGTGATAGAGACCTAACCCCCGGGCCTGGAAAGTTATCCCAAGCAGGCACTTTCTTTGAGGAAGCACTGGATAAAGTCAGAGTGTAATCAGCCCAAGAGAAATCAAGATATTGTGCATTAAACAGATTTTCTATTTATAGTGACCCAATGACCTTTGACCACTAGACCTGACCAAAGCAGGCACTTTCTTCGAGGAAGGACTCGATAGAATTTGAGTGTAATCAGTCCAACAGAATTCGAAATACAGTGCACAAACTGATGTTCTATTTATAGTAAGTGACCTTGACCTTTGATATAAAAGGCTGAAAAGCTATCCAAAGGCTTAAGCAAACATTTTATTACACTGGGTAAAGTCTGGGTGCATACGGCCCAAAAGAGCTCCAAATATTGTGCATGAAATGTTTTTCTATTTATAGTAACATTAACCTTGAACTTTGACATCGATGCCTCACAAGCTACAATTTGTACCTTAACCTTTGACCACCAAAGCACCAAAGCAGGCACTTTCTCCGAAGTAGCACTTGATAAAGCCTGATTGTAATCATCCCAACAGAATTCGAAGTGTTGTGCCTGAACTATTATTTTATTCATGGTAACAGTGACCTTTACCTTTGACCGCTAGGCCTGAAAAGCTATTCAATGCAAGCACTTTCTTCAAAAAAAGCACTGGATAAAGTCTGAAAGCAATCCAATCAACATTACTGAAGGTATTGTGCAGAAATTAAACAAGAAGCCCAATGGGTCCGTGTTGCTCATTTGCTTCTAATGCAACTTTGAAGCTGATTAGGTCATTTATGAGGATGCTAAGCTCATTAACACTTTATTTACATATAGAACATTTGACCCCTGTGAACTTGAATGTACATCAAGGTCATTCATTTGAACAAACTTGGTAGCCCTTCATCCCAGCATGCTACAGGCCCAATATCAGGTCTCTGAGCCTCTTGGTTATTGAGAAGAAGTTGTTTAAAGATGCTAGCACATTTGACTCCTGTGACCTTGACAGTCGGTCAATGTCATTCATTTGAACACATTTCGTAGCCTCTCATCCAGGCATGCTATTGGCTCAATATCATGGTCCTCTTAGTTATTGAGAAGTTGCTTTAAGATTTTAGCACATTTGACCTCTGTGACCTTAAAAGGCAGGCAAGATAATTCATTTGAACAAATTTGATAGTCCTTTATTCAAGCATGCTACAGGCACAATATCAGGTCGCTGGGCCCCTTGGTTATTGAAAATAAGTCGTTTAAACATTTTACCTCATTTAACCTTTGTGACCTGGAAAAGTCGGGCAAGGTCACTCATTTAAACAAACTTGATGGCCCTTCATCCCAGCACGCTACAGGACCAGTACCACGTCTCTGAGCCTCTAGGTTATTGAGAAGAAGATGTTTAATGGGAAAAGTTGATGACCGAGAGCCGGACGATGGCCAGACGACGGACGCCACACCAGGGCAAAAGCTCACTTGTCCTTGGCAGGGGAGCTAAAAACAGATAAAAGGACAGACAGATGGAAAACCTGATTACTAAAGATGTGCAGGGGTCCTAACAACAAATCGTGTAATTGAATTGGAGAATCCCCCTTTGGGATCCCTACCCTCCCCCTTGGGAGCCAGAGTATTATGAGAGAGACCCTCTGTTAAACGGCATTCAATCTTCTTAACCAAGTAATGCTCCAGGCCATTGGCTTGAAAACATCATCAAGCCATACAGAAGGACTTCAAAGGATGTACTCTATTAGGGGATTTATGTCCTCGCAACAGCCAGGGTCATATGAGGACGGGTGTCAAGGAGACATCTATAGTAGAAAACTACAATTCGAAGGAAGTGGATGTGTTGCCGGCACGTGCACCCACACAATTAAATGGTGTCGTTTTAAAATACAAAGTTACAAATTGATATGGTAAATGGTGGCGAAAAAAAGTCTGGAAAACTTAAATGTGACTGCCGCCACCAACGACAACGTGTGATGACGGACGGAGTGGTCATATGCCTCTCAGGTGGCACGAAAAAGAAAGGTAGAACAGTGAAGAAATAAAGGAAAGATTTAAGATCCCAAGTGTGTTGCAATGGGGACAGAAGATCTATTTTGGTCTGTTCAATATCGACCCAAGTAGTAGACATGAAAGAAAATCCCTGATTCTTCAGGGGGCTAACGTTTAACACCCCCATCCCATGTACATTGTATGTACATTATGGTTTGACAGATTCTGACGGATTCGATGACTCAAGTAGAAAATTGTTTGAATCATGTAATCTTGAAAAAGAAAGTGAAGGGACATAACTAATCATGTAGACTCCAATTTAAGTAATTTGTGCTGATCTGACAGATCTGTCAATTCAAGATCTATCTGTACAGCAAATTCAAGAAGAATTACACATTATTATATGTTTCGCATGTCTGAAATTGTCTGACATTGTCAGTATGGTAAGTTTTCAGCAAAACTTCAAAACTAACTAAATTTTCTTGATATTTTTTTCCAAAAACAACGGAAAATATATCTACATTTTAAAGAAAGTGGTAGCTATGGGAGCACCCTATAACATAAAAATATTGACAGTAAAATGTTCAAACATGGCCTGCATGGTGTAAAGTTTCACCTTTTGGCCTTTTGTAACTTTCAGCTTTCTTAGTGAATTTTGTGCATTTTTAAATATCTCCCATTCTCATCAGATGTATATGAAGTGCATAAAAATAGAAAACTAATAATATGAATGGTAAACTGCTGGAATAAGATGTATAGGAAAGCAAACAAAGGGGCACAACTCTTCAAGTTCGTGAAAATCCAGCCCTGAATTTCTGCAATTTTAGGATGCTTCTACACCAAAGTCAAATTACTTTGGCTACTTCAACTTCAACTTCTGACAGGTCAATGACCCTTGATGAGACTTATTTAGCTGTCAAAAATCAGACCAAAAAATACTGCAGTACAATTTTATGTCAACTTATGTATTAGTGGATTTGAACACCACTGTAAATAGGAATGTTGAACAGAAATATTTTAACATTTAACCGAACGCATATATTTGTTTTTACAATCCTTTTAATCACAGGTTAAGGGAATGAAGAGTTTAAATGTTGTTTGTTGATGTTTAGTAGGTCGAAGAGATACATATATAACCTTTTTTTTAAACACAGTATTCTAAAAGATATGATTAAGTTTTCAGACTCTTTTCGGTTAACAGCATCTTTTGAGGAAACTCCATGTATTGTAGCAAAAAAGTCAACAAATAATATGAAGTGTAGTGCAGTGGATTTAGAAAGCTCAATTCCTGCTATATCTTTGTAATAAAGTTGTCAAAGAATCAGATATTTGGCAGACCTTTCTTATACATATGACTTAAAAGTGGTTGCGAGGATTTATAAAACCCAAAAAACAAACTGATTCCTATTCCTTATACAGAGTTGGAAATACAGATGAACTGAAGGTATATTGAAAATAACGTCAGGTAATTCGGGTAAAATGGAGTTCCATCATAATTTTACATATTCATAATGTGTTTATACAGCCTCTCTTAAGAAAAACACATTCCATACATGTTTTTAGCCTGTTTTTGTTGTCATTATCTGTCCAGCCTGTAACATCTCATCTTTGCTAGCCAAGCGTTCATTTTGTATTCACATATTCATGTATTCAACCTTAGCGGATTTAGCATTGTTCTCTAAGCTTTCAAATTGTTGAACCTTGCACAGGGACTTGGCACGAATTACCATACTATGGTCCACATATTTTTTTTATATCATACATTATATAATACACATATGTGAAACGAGGGTTAGAAATTAATACCATGTCCCTGTGCATATAAATAATAATGGCGGCGCCCAAAACCAAGTTGACTTGTCGACTAAGCCATGATTTATGTCAACAAACAAAGGAGGACAATAATTAAAGAAACATTTTCTGTGTTTGATCAGTTGGTAGAGATAATTGGCCATATTCTAACTGTAAATGATAACCAAGGGAAATACATAGGCGACCAGTGCTGAAATAATCTTGAAAGTTTAAAGTTTTGCTAGTAAAGTGTCTCTGCTAGGTGGCAGGGGCGGGAAATTAAACACAAGGCTAAATCCGCCAAGGTTGAATAGTACCATGTTAAATTATGAACACTTGGCTATTGAAGATGGTGAGATAACGAGGTTCGATCGTAAAATAGGATGTGTTTTCAGCAGTATGCTCCAGTGAAATTACACTATAAAGTCAGCATCAGTCCTGCGCTATCACAAGGAGACAAACAAGAACATACCACAGACTCCCAAAACACAAATTAATTTGCATGCACTGTATGAATGCTATTTTAATAACATTGTACCGATATGAATCCATGATTGTTGTGAAGTAATGCTATATTTGAATTTACTACATTTAATGCTCTATTAACTAACCTGGAACGCATTCGTAGCCAAACCGAGACAATACAATACTAAAAAGTCTTCCAATATTAACGGCTAACAAACCTGTGCTTCAGGTTACAAATCAACACTATGTTTCATAAAAAAACAAATTTTTGTATAGCAGTTTCCAGAGCGCTGTTAGGTAGGGGCTGTTAGGTAGGGACTGTCCCAATCACCTGCCCTCTAGACTGCTTTTTAAGTTTTACTAAGTAAGGTTTTTTTAGGGACAAATTTTGAACAACATGATTATTTAGCCTCTTTATCTTAATCCTTCCAACGTAGGTATCTTATGATAAAATTTGTTGTTTGCCTTTACACTGTTACAATGTTTTACCATTTATATATATATAAATGTCTGTCGAAATACAAGCTCCTGAGAGCTTATGTTAACTATGACATATATTCAACGTAAAATAAAGATTCTTGTATCTTGTATCTAACATGCCACTATGCTTTTATCTGATAGTTTTAAGATGAAAAAGCCACACAAGCTATTAATCACGAACTTTTCTTCGACAATGCGCCTTTGTATAATCTTCGGCACGATGAAGGACACAAGTTAAGGTATACTGTTGATGCCGACATGTACAAATGTATGTAAACTGTAAAACGAAAGTAGGTCTGCACGATCGCAAACATTTAATGCTGATATAAATGTCAGTTAGCACTTGATGAGATAGCAATGGATTAAACGAGTGTTACCTTGTGTTGTATTCTCTAGCACATCAGTGTCTCAATACATACGGTATTAATCTGTTAATGTTCGATAATCGCCTGATTTTTATTACTGTCCCGATTCTTTCGTGAGTTAATTTCCGGGTCACGTCCACGTCAAAAAATGCATTTTTGTATGATGTCACAAAATCTTGATATTTATCAATTTAAGATAGTTTAGAGAATAAACAAGTTAACAAAAACAATATCAATACATTGTAAATATTATTTTCTTGAATGTTTCCGAAGCAGACGACGTTTGATCATAATCTCGAAACTAGAACATTTTTTCCAAAAAAATGTGTTTTAGCATTTGAAAGAAAAAAGATAGAAGGGGAAAAAATCGATTTGTTCTTTTATGAATTTATGAAAATGATACAGGAAAGAAATATGGTAAACAATTGATTTTAAATTTATCCAAATCATCATCCTTAGAGAGTATGTTCTGGGCATGATCGTTTAGAAGCTTTGCAATACTTCAAACTCTTTCAAACGCGCATCCGCTCGAGATTTGAACTTCAATTGTGTATATTTCGGGAAGTAAACATTGTTCAGAAAGCCCGTGTGGTCAGATCATCTAATTTAGTCATCATTTACTTAGATCAGTCGTTGTCTAGTCGCTAGGGTCATTAACATAAACATTAGGATTATATAAACTTAATTATATAATCACAAATTAGGTGTGGTGTTTTGGGGTAGTGATAATAAGTAGGTTTGTCGTAAAAGATTATACTTTGGAAATATGAGTAAGTAATGGGTATTATCCTCTATTTACTTGCATGTTCAAAGTGGACTTTCTACTAATTGTCTTTTAAACAGGTGGACATTTAGGTTCCTACATAATAGTCTTAGTCTGGTATATTTGAGCAATTATTTTTCCAAAATAGTAGTAAGAAGGAGAGGACGGTCGTACACCTTTTCGAGGGATTTTTTGAAGTGTGATAAAAGGAATTTGTTCAAATATCAACTGGTATATTATTCCAAGATGGTATAGTTGAAGGTAGAAAGGATGACGTATAATAACTAGTTTTGCAACGGATGAGCAATTATTTGATTGTCTATTACTATGCCTATGGGTATTTGCTATTTGGGGTGGGATAAGGGTGGATAGACATCCAGGTGTGAAAAGTATCTATTTTCAAAGAGAAGGATACCCGACCGTCTAACTCAAAGCGTTAGGCCACTTACATCTACAAAAGCGTTCGGGCCTGCTTGATTTATTGTATAAAGTTGACAGGACATACGTAACACCAAGAAAATGGCCACGAACAACGTGATTATCGAGGTCGATGTCCTCGCAACGGCCAAGATCGTATGGAGACGTCATTCGATATTAATGTATTTGTCACAGTCTAATTACTGTGTACAGGGAACATTTCGCCCCAGAAAATTGTGGAAAATGCATTGAAACGTGTCAGAAAACGAGGTCATGCGTGTAACTTTCCTTGTCACAATGCGAATATTCGATTCAGCAGGGATATTCAAATGTTGAAATATTAAAAAGCCTAATTCTGTTATCTGTTAAAGGGAAAGCAAAAAGTGTACAATATTTAGTGTTTAATTCAATATATTAGCTATCGTGAATAAATTGACAGTGTAAATATCAAGCGAGTACGGACTATTACGTGTGTGACACAATCTAAAATCTTTGTAGGACGAATAAATGCAGTCTTGCGTGATCATTTCTGATGGCTGAAATGGTGTGCAAAGTATCTATTTTCAAAGAAGGATACCTGACCGTCTAACTCAAAACGTTTTAGACCACTGACATCAAAAGAAGCGTTCGGGCCTGCTTGATTTATTGGAACAACGTGATTATCGAGGTCAATGTCCTGGCAACGGCCAAGGTCGTATGGAGACGTCATTCGATATCAATGTATTTAAAACAGTCTTATTACTGTAGATAAATATACATTGATAATAGTTCTTGAAATATGACATGATATTTGACCTTTAACGCCCTCACAATGGTCAAGGTCAGATAAAAACGTAATTAAATTAGCATTTTCAACAGTCCTATTGATACAAAATATATTCGACCATTGTTTGATCAATTCCGGACCACTTGGTATCACCTTCTTGTGGTAAAACAATATTTTTATTTTTTTGTCTGCGCAATTCCTTAGATTTTTTATCATACCGACTATATCATATCGAGCTCAGTTTTGTCGATGTATTTTATCGAAATCGTAAAAATAGATATATATCAATAATCGTGCACCCATATCTTGGTTTGGAGTGAAGATCTATGAGACGAAACGAGTTCTACTTCTATCGATATTAACATAAATATATTCTTCCTACGATAGTGCCAACGCTGCTAGCGAAGCTGCGAATGGCAAAGCAATGGTTCAATGGCATTCACTCCGACCCTCCCTCAGTAAGCCCTGTCCCCCGTAACCTCTTTAAATCCCAGAGAAATCAACAAACTTGTCCAAGTCCGAATCAATCCCTAGCAATATTGAGATTTTTTTATTTCATTTTTTATTCCGATTAAACCAATATGTTTACATTCAAATCCTACCAAACCTAGCACCATTGACTCTAAATGTTACTTTCAGCAAAATGTAACAGAATTGTTATTTTTATATTCCATTGTTGATTTATTGTCTCTTGAACCAATTTACCTAATGTAGTTTGAGGTTTTTTGTGTATGACTAATATTATGAATATTTGATATAGGTTATCAGATTTGTAACGTGAAAAAGGAAACCACGATAAAAACAGCAGATAGAAATATATATATTCTTCAATGTTAATACCCAATGACAAAACCAGGAGATTTATTTTTACGTATGAGTTCGTTTTACGAGATTCTGACGGATGATATGATACAGATCTGAAGCGTGAATTGTCACGATACAAATTTCGGCAGAAGAACTTGCAAACAGATTAAATGATAAGCTTACAGGGGTAAAGGTAGATGACCGCTCGGTTCAGAGTGACACTGCATTTTTTAACACAAAATGAGAAACATCACCTGACTTTCCAACGTAATGATTGCATAGCTGACTACGAAAAATGATTCGCTGTCTCGATCTCTAAACATCATTTGCCACTTACAAACATTTCATTACATGTTAAACATCGGTAAAGGATGAGTGTCTATATCCGGATTTTCACCTTCTTAATTTGTTCAAAGATGTCTTATTGTTTCACATGCGAAAACACAAAGTTTTTGTTTTTAGGTCACCTGAGACAAAGTCTCAAGTGACCTATTGCGATCGCCTTTTGTCCGTCGTCGTCCGTCGTCCGTCGTGCGTCCGTAAACAATTTACATTTTCGACTTCTTCTCCGAAACCCCTGAACCAATTTCAATGAAATTTTGCAGGGACCTTCCATGGACAAAGGTCAACAAAAAT
>NW_018407865.1:96862-133524 GCF_002113885.1 Mizuhopecten yessoensis
GATACTTTGAATATTACATGTTAATAACTTGATTGGAATTATAACCTTGAATTGACAGTTTGATACTTTGAAAATTTTGAGCCAGCCCTACCCCCAAGGGCTGTAGGTGCTAGTTTCAAATCTTTTTTAGTCTGAAATCTGTATGCTAGATATTGAGTAAGGTGGTTTTATTGTTTTTTGTCACTTTGAATAATATTTCTGTTCATGTTAAAAACAAAATCAACTCTCTGTATAAATATATCAGGTGACCGTTAAGGCCCATGGGCCTCTTGTTTTTTGTTTTTTTTTACCGAAAGTGGGTTTTCGGGGTACCAAACAAGGTTAAGGGTAAAACACAAATATAATTTGCTGTTTTCAAAATGAGCTAAAACACCAAAATAATACCATTTCTGTTTTTGGAAACAAATGTAAATTAAACAGGCATATATAAAAGAATGAAAAATGACAGAAATTCAATTGTCACTTCAAGATTGTTTATATAAAATGGAGGAATAAGTCAGTGTTGTTTTAGGTAGTTTAGAAATGAGAAGTGTTTTCCTTTCTAATTTATATTTTTAGTTGAAATTTACAAATTTACTTATTTGAGCACACTTACAAAAAATGCAAATGTGTTATCGGTATGCAAGGAGGAATTAAAAAAAAAAGACTTTATTTCCCATTTTCTGCATGTGGAGGCGAGTGGGAGGGGTTCACATACTTATCAATTTACAAAGTGTGGAGTCATATGGTTATTCCTGGCTAAATTTAGTCGAAATCCACTCAACCATTCTGGTCTATAAGGGTTTTAAAGGAAAACTTGATGCTGATGAACAGACAGACAATTGGATTTCTCGGAAAAGGAATTCATTAAACCAATTGGTTGTCAATAGTCCTTCATTCAAAATATAGAAGTCTCTTACATATTTATCCACATACTCCAAACTGAACCTTGTCATACATAGTCACATCCTTTAAACAACATGAGACCACATGGCTTTGAGTCGCTCATCTCGCTACTTTGGAAATGAGGTTGAAATCGTCGAAGATTGGAAAATTATATCGTTTAAAGCACATGGGCCATTTTGACCGCTTTTGAACCCACTCCTCAGCATCAAGGAGAGTCAAACCTTTATTTATTCAAAAGAAAAGGAGAATACAAGTGAAATGTCAGCAAAGCCATAATTCGAACTTAAAATCGACAAAACAATGGCAGTATATGAACAAAGGACAGATTTACACGGAGAAACTTGAAAAGGTACAAAAAGATTAGGACCAGGTGTTCCGGAAGAGTAGTTATCTTACGACACCCCTATGTTAATCCCAAGTAATGTATATAATACATCGAGCTTCATATCACACAAAGAAATAGCATATTTGCCTGCGAGATCATGAAACGTGGCCATGGTCTTCATCAACCTCCATCTTTGGAAATTCTGTGTTGTAATATTGTCCGTCAGCAGTCGACATCTTGCACGGAAGTCATGATATTCGGAGCAAGCTCTTGAATACCAAAACAACTGCGACATGAAAACACCGTAGAAAGGGGAAACCGAAATGTTACTATGGCGACCATAAAACGTGTCCATGGTCGTCATCAACCTCCATCTTTGGAAACTCTGTGTTGTTATCTTGTCGGTCAACAACACTGTCACATGAAAACACCGTAGAAAGAGGTAACAGAAATGTTACGATCAATAAAGGGAATGTTCACCATTGGAGAGTCAAAATAGTCCCGCTTATCGTACAGACTAGTAACAAGTCTTCCCTGTTTGTCTTTTGCGTAAGAAACGGCTGATGTAGACGAGACTGTGGCGTCCTTGATATTGAGCTCTGGAGAGTATACACGATCGATGCGGTCAATCATTTTCTTGCTATTCAAAGAAATCACATAGTCGACATAACTAAATGAGAAATTGGTGGATTTGGCCAGAGTTTTGTTTCAAGTCATGATAAGCCCATCAATAAATACTGCTTCATATGAAGAAAAAACCCACCAATTGACCAGCAGACGGGGACAGTTATTTTTCAATAGAGATACCTAGTCTACTGGAAAATACTTGCCACCGAACACAACAGAGGAAGTCAGCCATTGTCACAATATCGCAAACAGTATATTTTATATTGGCCTTTAAAGTATTTCTCAAACAAGAGGCCCGATGGATCTGCATCGCTCACCTGGTATTTATCTCACAATTGTAACCTTAAAAGTGGAATAATAAAATTGTGTATTGAGAAGATGACTTTTAAAGATTTATGCACTATGGACCAGATGTGACCATGAAAGTGTGTTGAGGTTATTCACATCAACGATGTAATTTAAGATTTCAACATATTTGACCCCTGTGACCCTGAATATGGGCAAAGGTCATTCATTTAAACAAACTTCGTATCCCTTCATGCCAACATCCTTCTGGCCAAACATCATTACCCTGGACCTTTTGGTTATACAAAAGAAGTCGTATAAAGGTTTTTAAGACAATTGACCCCTGTGACCTTGATAATGAGTGAAGGTCATTCATTTGAACAAACTTTGTAGCCCTTCATGCCGACATCCTTCGAGCCAAATATCATATCTTTTGGTTATACAAAAGAAGTCGTTAAGAGGTTTTTAAGACATTTGACCCCTTTGACCCCTTTGACTTTGAATATGAGCGAAGGTCAATTGTTTGAACAAACTTGGTAGCCCTTCATGCCAACATGCTTCTGGCCAAACAACATCACCCTGAACCTTTAGGTTATACAGAAGAAGTCGTTTAAAGGTTTTCAAGACAACTGACCCATGTGACCTTGAATATGGACGATGGTCATTTGTTTGAACAAACATTTTAGCCCTTCATCCCAGCATGCTACTGGCCAAATATCATCACCCTTAACATTTCGGTAATTCAGAAGAAGTCGTTTAAAAGTGTTAAAGACAATTGAACCCTGTGACCTTGAATATGGGCAAAGGTCATTCATTTTAACAAACTTGGTAGCCCTTCATCTCAGTTTGCTTCTGGCCAAATATCATTACCCTGGGCATTTTGGTTATTCAGAAGAAGTCATTTAAAGTTTTTAATATATTTGACCCCTGTGACCTTGAATATGAATCGAGGTCATTCATTTGAACAAACCTGGTAGCCCTTCATTCAAACATGCTAATGGCCAAATATCAACTTTCTGGGCCTCATGGTTATTCAGAAAAAGTCGTTTAAAGATATTAAACCTATTTGACCCATGTGACCTTGCATATGGGTGAAGGTCATTCATTTAAAGAAACTTGGTAGCCCTTATTCCTAGCAAGATACTGGTTAAATATAAAAATTCTGGGCCGTTTGGTTATTCAAAAGAAGTTGTTTAAAGATTTTAAACATATTTGACCCCTTTGACCTTGAATATGAGTCAAGGTCATTATTTTTTACAAACTTGGTAGCCCTTCATCCCAGCATGCTTCTGACCAAATAAATCAACCTGTTCCTCTAGGTTATTCAGGAGAAGTTTTTAAAGTTCCATTTTAGACAATTGACCCCTATGACCTTGAATATGAGTCAAGGTCATTCTATTTTACAAACTTGGTAGCCTTTCATCCCACCATGCTTCTGACCAAATATCAACATCCTAGTCATCTAGGTTATTCAGAAGAAGTTTTTAAAGTTCCATTTTAGACAATTGACCCCTGTGATCTGGAATATGAGTGAAGGTCATTCATTGGAACAAACTTGATAGCCCTTTATCCCAGCATGCTACTGGCCAAATATCATCACCCAGTGCATTTTGGTTATTCAGAAGAAGTCGTTATTTCTTTAACATATTTGACCCCTGTGACCTTGAATATGGGTGAAGATCATTTATTTTAACAAACTGGTAGCCCTTCATCTCAGTTTGCTTCTGTCCAAATATCATTACCCTGGGCATTTGGGTTATTCAGAGGAAGTCATTTAAAGTTTTTAATATATTTGACCTTAAATATGAATCGAGGTCATTCATTTGAACAAACCTGGTAGCCCTTCATTCAAACATGCTAATGGCCAAATATCAATTTTCTGGGCCTCATGGTTATTCAGGAAAAGTCGTTTAAAGATATTTAACCTATTTGACCCCTGTGACCTTGAATATGGGTGAAGGTCATTCATTTAAACAAACTTAGTAGCCCTTAATCCTAGCAAGATACTGGTTAAATATCAACATCCTGGGCCTTTTGGTTATTCNAAGTTATTCAGAAGAAGTTTTTAAAGTTCCATTTTAGACAATTGACCCCTGTGATCTGGAATATGAGTGAAGGTCATTCATTGGAACAAACTTGATAGCCCTTTATCCCAGCATGCTACTGGCCAAATATCATCACCCAGTGCATTTTGGTTATTCAGAAGAAGTCGTTATTTCTTTAACATATTTGACCCCTGTGACCTTGAATATGGGTGAAGATCATTTATTTTAACAAACTGGTAGCCCTTCATCTCAGTTTGCTTCTGGCCAAATATCATTACCCTGGGCATTTGGGTTATTCAGAGGAAGTCATTTAAAGTTTCTAATATATTTGACCCATGTGACCTTAAATATGAATCGAGGTCATTCATTTGAACAAACCTGGTAGCCCTTCATTCAAACATGCTAATGGCCAAATATCAACTTTCTGGGCCTCATGGTTATTCAGGAAAAGTCGTTTAAAGATATTTAACCTATTTGACCCATGTGACCTTGAATATGGGTGAAGGTCATTCATTTAAACAAACTTAGTTGCCCTTAATCCTAGCAAGATACTGGTTAAATATCAACATCCTGGGCCTTTTGGTTATTCAAAAGAAGTTGTTTTAAGATTTTAAATATAATTGACCCCTTTAACCTTGAATATGAGTCAAGGTCATTCTTTTTTACAAACTTGGTAGCCCTTCATCCCACCATGCTTCTGACCAAATATCAACATCCTGATCCTCTAGGTTATTCAGAAGAAGTTTTTAAAGTTCTATTTTAGACAATTGACCCCTGTGATCTGGAATATGAGTGAAGGTCATTAATTGGAACAAACTTGATAGCCCTTCATCCCAGCATGCTACTGGCCAAATATCATCACCCAGTGCATTTTGGTCATTCAGAAGAAGTCGTTAATTTTTTTAACATATTTGACCCCTGTGACCTTGAATATGGGTTAAGGTCATTTATTTTAAAAACTGGTAGCCCTTCATCCCAGCATGCTACTGGCCAAATATCATCACCCTAGACATTTTGGTAATTCAGAAGAAGTCGTTTAAAGGTTTTTAAGACAATTGCCTCATGTGACCTTGAATATGGGCAAAGGTCATTCATTTGAACAAATTTCTCCGGACGGACGGACGACACGCCACGGCATAAGCTCACTTGGCCCAGGTGAGCTAAAAAAAATTTTTTTTTTTAAATTTCACTCTGATAAAATAGTGTTGCTATGTCAATACAGGGCCTCGTAGAATTGTGTTTTTCCCACCTATGGGAACTCCTCCCATACCACCCCCATACCATATACCATACTGGTATGAGAACGTGGAGCAAGAACATGCTGCAGGGGCGGATCCAGATTTCCTAAAAGGGTGGGGGGCCGAGAATTTTTATACAAGCTCCGTGCATTATTTGATGCATTTTAAAATGTTAATATGTTTCCATTCCCGGCCGATCAGACCATTTCGGGCCGGCCCGGAAAAGGTCAGTCCGCCGCCAAAAGGGGGTGGGTGGGGGGGGGGGGCCGGGGCCGGGGGTGCTCCCCCCCTCCTAAATCCGCGCCCATGCTGAAGTTAGAGTATTTCTAAAGTCGTCTAAATACAGCTAATTCTTAGTATGCTATCACCACAATTTAGTCGAAACCTGCACAATAGTTGGGATATGTATTTTAAAGCATCTAACCCCTCAGCCCCAGGATCATTTAGGCCAGTTTGTGGCTTTTATGGGTATTCCTAGGTAAATGGCACACACCACTCCTATTATGCGACTTATTTATATCTACCTTCATGTACTAAAAATAAAATTATAGTAATATCTGCTTTTTCACAGTGAATTAGACTTTCTTTAGATTTTTATACTCTGTGATATATGTCAAGGATTGAATTAAGAAACCTTTTATTATGATAGATCTATTCTTATTCTCAGTCTTAATACAAAATATCCTTTTTTATTTACAAGCTGCATTGTGATCTTAATTAATTAAATGTTTTATTCTAAATTGTGATATCTTGTAATAATATGCCTATTTTACCTGAATAAATATTATTATTAAGGTGTTTAGCATGCTCATTAGCCAAAGATCGATTATGACATAATATATCTAGTCTATATATCTTATGTCATAATCGATCTTTGATTAATGAGCGTATTGTAAGGTTTTTGATTCCAATGGACTAAGGTTGCTATAACACAACTTTGCTGAATTCTGCTCAGTAGCCTATGAGATGCTGATTAAGAATCCCTGTCCTGGGCCACTGCACCTTGGTTTTTCGTATGTACAGTAACCACCCCTTAGTTTTGTTTCGGCTATAGCTGGACCAGGTCGACACTTCCGTTAACTAGGTAGCTCACTCAGTTAGAAAGACAGTATAATAATTGGAAGACCTGGGTTCGAATTCCGGTATAGCCTCTGTTTTTTTACATTCAGATCACTGTTGTTGATTATATTTTTCTTTATTTCATCTTCATTTCTTTTTTAAAAAAATGTCTCAATGGGATATATACGATAGGATAAATAATGAATGCAGGCAAACACTCGGCCTCTTTATCCGTATCTTAATTATTATTATTATTATTATTTTTTTTCGTATTTAGAAAAAGTCTGTAAGGTATGATTATTCTTTCAGGAAACGATTCAGCAAGGCTCTAGTCGTGCAGGCAAAAAGTGTTCCGATGAATAGTTACAGTTTTTGGCAGTGGTACGGGGATACTTAAAATGCAAAAGTTGACGGACAACATATGAGATGACGGACGACGCACCTTCATATATGAGCTCAAACCGATACTTAACAATATGGGGCGCCCTTTACCAGATATTACCAAAACCCCTTTTGATTTTTTAAGGAAAATTTGACTATAGGTCAACAAAATTATTATATGAAACTATGAAAATTAATTCCTTGGAAGGTATACATCATTTGTCAACAGACAATGCCTCACTTCCATCAAGTAACACCAATTAATGAGCAGAAGTGAAAGACATTCCAAATAAACAACATCAATTTAGCATCCCTCGTTTTCCGTTTTTGTTTTATCAGAAACACCTACAGAAAGTAGCCCTTTCTTACTTTGAAAACTACCATCTCAGTGTAGAGTTTACGATTGAAGAAAATATGTATCAAAAGAGTTAAAAAATCTCAACAAAGGAGCATATGACCCTGGCATTGGGCTCAACTTCTACAGGTAATCCGAGAAAAGCCTTTTTCATTGAATGAATTCCTTATATATCGCATTTATATTCCAGTCACTTTTCTATGCCTTTTGATTGGTGTTGGATCAATTCTCAGCCCTTCATCCATTGTCCAATACACTATTTTTGAAGTTAAATAAACACCAAAAGAGAACTAACAAGAGGCCCATGGGCCTTAACGGTCACCTGAGTCCTACAGTATTTATTTTTGTTGTTGAAATATGTACCAATTTGAGTAAAAAATAGTTAAGTATAACGTTAACTCAAGTTTGTCAGGACCATGAGCTGATCTTTTCTAGACCGATTTTCAGTTAGATCGGCCTATTAGAACTTGTTTTAAAGTTTGAAATAGGTATTTTCAAAATAGCGGCCATGGCAGCCAAATTGTATTTCTGATCGACCCGAAAAATAACAAAACTTTGTCAGGGCCATGAGTCGATCATTCCTACAAAGTTTCAGTTCAATCGGCCTAGCAGAACTTGACTTTAAGTTTGAAATAGTTTTACAAAATGGCAGCCGTGTCAGCCATATTGAATTTCTGATAGAACCGCAAAACAACAACACTTTGCCAGGACCATGGGTCGATCATTCCTACAAAGTTTCAGTTCAATCGGCCTAGCAGAACTTTGATTTAAAGTTTGAAATAGTTTTTCAAAATGGCGGCCGTGGCGGCCATATTGTATTTCTGATCGACCCGAAAATTAACAACACTTTGTCAGGACCATGAGTCAATCATTCCTACAAAGTTTCAGTTCAATCGGCCCAGCAGAACTTGCCTTTAAGTTTGAAATAGTTTTTTAAAATGGCGGCCGTGGCGGCCATATTGTATTTCTGATCGACCCGAAAGAAAAAAAACTTTGTCAGGACCATGAGTCGATAATTCCTACCAAGTTTTAGTTCAATCGGCCCAGCAGAACTTGACTTTAAGTTTGAAATAGTTTTTCAAAATGGCGGCCGTGGCGGCCATATTGGATTTCTGATCGACCCGAAAAATAACAACACTTGGTCAGGGAGATGTCAGTAACATTCCCATGAAATATTAATGAAATTCCTTTGCCAGTATTTCAGCTTAAGTTGAAAATGTAAAATGTTAACGGACGACGCATGACGGACGCCATGTTACGGACGACGGACGACGACGGACGAAGACGGATAGCAATAGGTCACTTGAGCTAAAGCTTAGGTGACCTAATAAAGCTCAGGTGATTTAACAAGAGGCCCAATGGGCCTGAATTGCTTACCTGGTATTGATCTCACAAATAATTTTTAAAGTGGACTAAAATACAGCTACAGGCAGAATATCAGTGTTTGACTCATAAGAACCTATTAAAAGATTTAAACATATGACGCCTGTGACCTTGAATGTCAAACAAGGACATAAGGTTAAACAGAGTTTATAGTCGTCCAACCAAGCATGCTTCTGGCAAAATATCATTACCCTGGACCTTTTGGTTATACAGAACAAGTCATTTAAAGATTTAAACATATATTGACCACTGTGACCTTGCATATGGGCGAAGGTCATTCATTTGAAAAAAGCTGGTAGTCCTTAATCCCAGGATGTTAATGGCCAAATATCATCATCCTTAGCCTTTTGCTTATTGAGAAGAGGTCGTTTAAAGGTTTTAAACATATTTGACACCTGTGACCTTTAATTTATGTCGAGGTCATTCGTATGAATAAACTTGGTAGTCCTTCATCCTAGCACACTACTGGCCAAACAGCGTCATCCTAGGACTTTTGGTTATTGAAAAGATGTTGTTTAAAGGTTTTAAACATATTTGACCATTGTGACCTTGAATTATTGTCAATGTCATTCATTTTAACAAACTTGGTAGCGCTTCATCCCAGCATGCTACAGGTCAAATATCATAACCATCAGCCTCTTGGTTATTGAGAAGAAGTAGTTTTAAAGGTTTTAAACATATTTGACCTCTGTGACCTTGAAAATGGGTGAAGGTCATTTGTTTGAACAAACTTGGTAGCCCTTCATCCCAGCATGTTACTGGCCAAATAACATTATCCTTTCCCTCTTGTGTATTCAGAAGAAGTTGTTTAAAGGTTTTAAACATATTTGACCCATGTGACCTTGAAAATGGGTGAAGGTCATTTGTTTGAAAAAACTTGGTAGCTCTTCATTCCAGCATGTTACTGGCCAAATATCATCACCCTAGGCCTCTTGGTTCTTCAGAAGAGGTCATTCAAATATTTTAACATATTTGACCCCTGTGACCTTGAAAATGGATGAAGGTCATTCATTTGAACAAACTTGGTAGCCCTTGATTCCAGGATGCTACTGGCCAAATATCATCATCCTAGGCCTTTTGGTTACTGAAAAGAAGTTGTTTAAAGGTTTTAAACATATTTGACCCATGTGACCTTGAAAATGGGTGAAGGTCATTTGTTTGAAAAAACTTGGTAGCTCTTCATTCCAGCATGTTACTGGCCAAATATCATCACCCTAGGCCTCTTGGTTCTTCAGAAGAGGTCATTCAAATATTTTAACATATTTGACCCCTGTGACCTTGAAAATGGATGAAGGTCATTCATTTGAACAAACTTGGTAGCCCTTGATTCCAGGATGCTACTGGCCAAATATCATCATCCTAGGCCTTTTGGTTACTGAAAAGAAGTTGTTTAAAGGTTTTAAACATATTTGACCCATGTGACCTTGAAAATGGGTGAAGGTCATTTGTTTGAAAAAACTTGGTAGCTCTTCATTCCAGCATGTTACTGGCCAAATATCATCACCCTAGGCCTCTTGGTTCTTCAGAAGAGGTCATTCAAATATTTTAACATATTTGACCCCTGTGACCTTGAAAATGGATGAAGGTCATTCATTTGAACAAACTTGGTAGCCCTTGATTCCAGGATGCTACTGGCCAAATATCATCATCCTAGGCCTTTTGGTTACTGAAAAGAAGTTGTTTAACTAAAAAGTTGACGCTTGACACACGGACGACGGACGGAGGGACAACGGTGTAAAAATGGTGTGTTGTCCTTGATAAACTTCTAGATGAAACAAAAATTTCTTCTCATTAATTAGAAAATATTTGCATAGATAAACAAAAACAATTCATTGTTTTTTTCTTATCTTTTATTACTCTCATTCTGCAAAATGTCTAACGTGATATATTGACAGTGGATGATATATACACTTCTGAAACCTATCTAAATGTAAAACCTATTCTAATTAATTTAATAAACATCATAAATGTGACATATTTGTATATTTGGACAAAAATGACCTGTCATGCTTTAAAACCTTTATATGGAATATTCATATTAGCAATTGCATTAATTTTGTTTTTAAGTTTGTCAACCTTCTATAAAATAATGTGTATTAAGTAAGGCATACACACTGTGGGACAATAGGACTCTTGCACATGTAACGTGGGTGATATCTTTGAACAATAGATCTACTTATACAAAGTATATTAATATCACTTGTGTGTTATCAGTAAAGTTATCGGAGGTCAACACGACAGGTCGTTGCAGTCGGACTATACAAATTATGACTGTATTTCTTCAGGTTGGTAAGTATAAATTATAGAAAGGTTATGTAGCACAACCAGTAAGTGATTGTGATACATCACTTTCCACAACAAGTAACCAGGTTAAAATCCTATCTATCAAGCCTGTGTGCTCATTATTGGGAGACGGCGAAAAAAGGGGTTTTACATGAATATTGCTTCAACTGTGAAAATGAAAAAATAAAATAATGACAGTTTTCAAAATCCAATGATGACAATTGCAAAAAGGTAAAAAGATATTTTTTCACAATGATAATCATCATCAATTATAACTTTTCAATGTAAAATGTCATCATTTTTTTCAGAAAAGTAGATGGCAATGATTTTTTTGTTAGGATTTGTTGTTAAAGCTACACCATAAGGAAGAAATTTTCTCAAATATACATATATAAATGATAAAAAATTTACACCCTTGTACTGGCTTGGCGTTACAAATCGGAATTAAATCCACAGACAGCAGAGCTACATCTTGAATTCTAATTTGTTACCCAATCAGGGCAAAATTTCAGACACTTCCTATCACTCAAGAAACACATACACACTCGCACACACTAATAAGCCCACTCACACATATATCTTTTATTCCACTTTAAATGTGACGGACATAGCAACGAGTCTTCAGAGACAGAACTAAAACTGTTAGCATTAACCCTCATTTCATCGGTGAAAGTGCACCAGAACATGTCATGTATAAATTAACTGTAAATACATAATGTTTTATCAGAACAGCTAAAATCTTTATTTCCTTAAAACAATCTAATTGAGTATTTTATATTTCAAATTTGTATTCTTAACATTAGAATAAAAAAGAATTATCAATAAAAGACATAGCACTTTAACATTGCACTTTCCCTTCTTTCTCATTATTTTTCAGTCTTTATTATTATTTTTGCTTGAAACATAAAACTCATCACTTGGTAAACAAGTAATTAAAAACGCTTTCCCCACCCCCAAAGAACAGACAACCTTGTCTATATCAACCAATATATATCCAACCACTCACAAAGAATATTCAATTTTGCACTTTTGTCATACAACGAGTGTGTTATGTGGCTGCTAACATACCTAGCATTTGACAGTCCAGAGAAATAGTTTGTTTGCGTTCCAGAGAAATAGTATGTTTGCAGTCCTGAGAAATAGTTTGTTTGCAGTCCAGAGAAATAGTTTGTTTGCGGTCCAGAGAAATGGGGTTTTTTTGCGGTCCAGACATAATTTGTTTGTGGTTCAGAGAAATAGTTTGTTTACGGTCCAGAGAAATAGTTTGTTTGCTGTCCAGAGAAATATTTTGTTTGCAGCCTAGAGAAAAAGTTTGTTTGCAGCCGAAAGAAAGTCTGTAAGTGGTGCTGAGATATGCTCAGAAATCTAAGAAATATTGAATAAATTAGTTCTAGAAATTATCTGTCTTTTCTTGTATGTTGTGTTTAAAATGTACATAAATATCCAAGGTAAATAATGTGGAATTCCTATCTAATTCAAACTATTAAAACCAAGTTGCTCACATCAGACAAAAATCAAATCTACAACATTTTTAAAATGTTATATTTTCTTAAAACAAAATTGTAAAATATGAGCTATCCAAATGTTTGCTATTTCAGCTTTTACTAGTAACAATTTTCCTTAGTTTATATAAAAAGAAAAATGATTGTTTTTGACCTTTGTAGAATAACATAATTGGAGAAAGATCTTATGGTTAAAGGTAAAAGTTAAAAATAAAAACTGTTACCCTATTTCACTTGTAATGAGCTCGTGTTCTGGATTAGCTAAACACAAAGGAGAGTGTAGGCGTATCCCCCAAAAGAGAAAGCAAACCTCCTTTTTTCATTTCTTTTTTTTTTGTAGGAGAAATCAAACATTTTAAAACAATAGAAACAGTTATGTACAAAACATTGATTTCTTGCATCAAACAAACTATTGTCATATGTATTTACATGGAATTGGTGAATAAATATAAAAATAGAAATTTGTAATGAATATTATACAACAATGTTAAGCGTGAGTATATAACGAAACTATTTACAGACCATTCAATACCGTAAATCTACTGTATTTCGTGCTATGTTATTCTCATGTTCATTTGCAAGGACAGGCATTCCCCAATTCAAAGATCTTGTCAAATTGTATTCAAACAAAGTAAAGGTAGAGGGTGTCAGCGTTCTTTTTGATCTCCAATGAAGGAGAGCTTTCTGACTCAGAGTTGTTTGCTCTTTTACATAAAAGAGTTAAATTCAAAAGAATTATATCTTATAATTTTCTTTTTCACGAAAACACCGCTGCCATTGGGATTTGAACCCTAGACCTCTCCATTAATCAAACAAGGTGCTTAAACTGTGGGCTACTTGTCAGGGTGTATGTCGGATATGCTAATACCTATATCTGTAGCACTACCGATTATTTTCCATTCAATTTCAACTGCCCTAAAATGCTATGCATCAATTACATTAATTTCACAGGAAAATTACTCTCCATAGTCTGTCTATGCTGGAAAAGTTGAGGGACTCTCTACCTGAAATAACTAACTTATGGCTGTTGTATTTCCTTTCCTGTATTAAAATCCCAAGTGGTTAAGGCGTCCGACCGTCTACGATCACAAGGCCTTCACCACTTGGGTATGGGTTGGAGGCTTATACAGGACAGTTGCCAGGTACTGGCAGCAGGTCAGTAATTTTTCTCCGGGTAATCCGGTTTTCCTCCATGACCAAAACCTGGCAAATCCTTAAATGACCATAGCTGTTAATGGGACATAAAACACTAACAAACCAAACCTTGTCAATTAGTTGTTGTGAATTTGTTGTCGGAAGAACATGAAAATAAGTTTACACGAAATGTAAGTTTTAGATAATAATTAACATCATATATATATGCTGGTGTATTTTATCTGTACAGTAACAAGTCTTTACCTTAATACTTCAGTACTCTAAAAGAGACATATTTTCTCTGGTCATTGTATTCTTTTCTCTCTTAAAAAATAAATATTAAAAAAATATTGATACAACTCCAGCATATATATATACTCATACATGTTTCTGTATGTCTGATATTTCATACATACATGACATTTTTTTTTTTTTTTAATTTACGGAATAATTGACGTTTTTTTTTAAATGTCTCAAGTATATGCATGTAATAAAATAAGGTTATAACAACTGGGCTCTCACTTGTCAAATCAATAATGGTTTGTATTATAAAAAAAAAAAATTGTAAAAAAAGTCAACAAGCTGATTATTAATTGAAAACTTCTGGCTGTCACATGTGACTGAATATTGACAATTTAATGGCCATCTCATGAAATGTTTTATGACCCAACTCTTTAAAACACGGTTTGAATTTTTTACAGTTTATTTCCGTACCTTCATGAACACACAACATCCAAGTATCGAGTTCCGAGACGACAAATAAAACAAAGAAGAGTGCCGGCCAGAGATCTTATTATCAATAAATCACTCTAACAGCTTTTATCTCCTGTTAAACTTATCACAAATTTCTAAAAACAAAAAGGGAATAAAAACAGATAAAAAATGGTGGTATATATCTATATATATATATATGTATATATATTGACAGGTGGCTTACTTTTGGTGGTGGCCAAAAGAAAAAAAAAGAAAAAAATAGCATTTAGCACCGAGATGCTGATTTTATCTAGAGATCCTATCACTGACATCGGCAGTCAACTCAACGCACCTTCTAAAAAACTACCATACTCTTCCAGTTGGTTAACTCCATTTAATCATGCATCGGTTCTCAACTTGAAAAGGGTTGTAAAAAACTTAAAATACACCTCTAACACGTTTCACAAACAAACTACCACTTGTGTGAAGTAATTATGACTTGAGTGGGTGGAGTAATGAAGAGGTGAAGCTATGTACTGTAAAACCTGTTCAACATTGTTATTTTTATCACAAGTTTATGTAGAAGAGCCAGTCTTCTTCAGGATGAAAAAAACAAACTGTTAAAAGCTTTCTTGCATATCGTATTTACAATTTTTACCTGTACAGGTATGTTTAACAGTTTATCTAAACAGAGGTATTCTTACTGGTTTTTTTCTTTACACACGTGCATTTACCTACAGTTTACTTGTAACCATGTACCTTCAGTTTACCTGTAACCATGTACCTTCAGCTTACCTGTACAGAAGTACCTACAGTTTACCTGTACAGAGTTTCCCGCTGACTACATGTACACATGTATTTTCAGTTTACCTGCTCACGTGTGTATTTATAGTTTACCTGTACCCATGTGTATTCACAGTTTACCTGTACACATGTGTATTTTAGTTTACCTGTACAAAGGTGTATTAACAGTTTACCTGTACACATGTGTATTCACAGTTTACCTGTACACATGTGTATTCAGTTTACCTGTCCACATGTGTATTCAGTTTACCTGAACACATGTGTATTCAGTTTACCTATACACATGTGTATTTTAGTTTACCAGTAAACATGTGTATTCACAGTTTAGCTGTTCACATGTGCATTCACAGTTTATCTGTACACATGTGTATTCACAGTTTCCCTGTACACATGTGTATTCAGTTTACTTGTACACATGTGTATTCAGTTTACCTGTCCACATGTGTATTCAGTTTACCTGTCCACATGTGTATTCAGTTTACCTGTACACATGTGTAATTTAGTTTACCTGTAAACATGTGTACTCACAGTTTACCTGTTCACATGTGTATTCAGTTGACCTGTGTACATGTGTATTCACAGTTTACCTGTACCCATGTGTATTCAGTTTACCTGTATACATGCGTATTCACAGTTTACCTGTACACATGCGTATTCACAGTTTAACTGTACACATTTGTATTTTAGTTTAACTGTACACATGTGTATTTTAGTTAAACTGTACACATGTGTATTCACAGCTTACCTGTACACATGTGTATTCAGTTTCCCTGTCCACATGTGTATTCACAGTTTACCGGTACACATGTGTATTTTAGTTTAACTGTACACATGAGTATTCACAGTTTACCTGTACACATGCGTATTCACAGTTTAACTGTACACATGTGTATTCACAGTTTACCTGTACATGTGTGTATTTACAGAAAACACACACATTCATAACAAATCAGCCCCTAGTATGTGCCAAATGGCTTACTGATGAGCTCTTTGTTGTGCATCAAAAGCGTATTTGGCTGTGTATGTTCTGGTACAATGTAACTAGACACACAATACTACAAAATACCTTATCTTACATCCACTTCTCTCAGTATCCATTCAACTTACCAGACATTTTGACATCTGAACATATTCTTTGAATATGTTTAACTTGCAAAATGTGGCTCCAAGAACTTGCATTGTTTCATTGTAAAATTGCCATTTTAAGAAACTCTGCCAGACAGATATACCTCTGTGTGCTAGCACTATTGGGGCGGCATTCATTGGGATACCTTCGTACTTCAGAGCACACAACAAACCTAAAAGTCGGTGATCTCAATCTGGTCTGTCTGAACTGTATATATATACAAAACAATCATAATTAACAAAGTTTAATCACAGTTCTTCTGAGTCATCCATGTCGTTCGGACTGACGGGTTGTGAAGACAGCATTGGGTCAATACCCAACGGAGATGTATCGTCCATTAAATCGTCCAACAGATGATGAGTCTGACTATGTGTCTCTAGTGGCGCCAAGGTAACGGCTGGTGACAAATTTTGTGTGTTAGTCAGAGTCATTGAAATGTTTTGCTGCTGTTGAATCTGATGAGATGCATTGCTTTGCATGATGAAGTTGTCAATATCGTCTTGCATGCCGGAGGTCATGCCCTGTGCTTGCATGAGAAGCTCCAATTGCTGAAACAGAATGAAACGTGATGTCAGCATACAGCTTATAAAAGTGTAGATCATCGAGTAGTGTATAACCATTCTTACAAATCGCGATGATTTGAAGGACTTTATAAGCTCTTTTGGGTTTTTTTGTGAACATGATTTAAATCATGATATAAATAATGGTTTCTTAATTATTCATTTTTTAAGAAAGAAAAGATTGGATGATATATATTCCCGGCAGCTTACGAAATATTGAAAAAAGATAAAAAGAATTTAATATTCCTCTTGACATCATGCACACAAAAGAGAAATGTTATTTTGATCAATAACCCATAATGCCTGGAAAGTGTTTTATTAAGTCACTAAATTAAAAAAGGTTTTAGTAAGTCATTAAGTTAAAAAAGAAATATATTTTGAGCACATTCTCACTGATGTGAAAGACATCTCAAGCTATTTTTTCACTTTTAAAAAGCTATAAAAGAAATTACAGAAATCAACGATAAGCACATTTCCACTTTTAAACTGTTGGAGGATTAAATTTTGCCGAGGCGCTGATAAGCAAGTTAGATTTGTTTACCTGGATGCGGAGAAGCATCTTCCTGTTGGTCTGTTCCAAGCCACGCTGTCGGTCCTCTAGCTGTCGGTTCCTCTCCTGGTCCTTCTTTAGCCTCCTAATGTAATCTACAGAAGCCTTGAGAATGGTGCCTTTATTCTGTCGCAAATCCCTGTATAATAGAGATTCAGGTTTACATTCCCTTACAATCACAAACACGTGAGTTTTAATATCTTATCACCGAATAGGTTCATTCAAAATACATGTTAAGAAGTTTTCATATTTTACTTCATTTTTCTTTCTGTTAAAAGTTTAAACAATATACACAAGCAATTTGGATTGATATGTCTCGCCTGTGCCCCGCTTTGAACATCAATGCACATATCAAGTTTGGTTGGTCCGACACACTAAAACAGCCTGAGAGACTGAGGGCTACCCTATAGTCCACATATAATGTACTGATAGTCTGATAGAGGGCTAATAATTCTGATGGAGAAAAAAAAACCAGAACACACTTAAACAGTCTGAGAGACTGAGGGCTACCCTATTGTCCTGACCGGTTATACAGATAGTCTGATAGGGGGCTAATAATTCTGTTGGAGAAAAAAAAACCAGAACACACTTAAACAGTCTGAGAGACTGAAGGCTACCCTATAGTCCACATATAATGTACTGATAGTCTGATAGGGGGCTAATAATTCTGATGAAGAAAAAACCAAAACAGAACACAGTGACAGGCTGAGGGCAGCCCTATTGTCCCAACTGGTTGTACGGATGGTCTGATAGGGGGCTAATAATGAAAAAAAAAACAGAACACACTGAAACAGTCTGATAGACTGATCGAGGGCTACCCTATAGTCGACTTAGGATGTACTGATAGTCCTATAGGGGACAAATAATTCTGAGGGACGAATAAAGAAACTGGACACACTGAAAACAAATATACTATTATTTTAATAATTGAACTGGCTTTGACGATCACTATTGTTAGTGTCAAACTAGTACATAGTCATTTACTGATTTATTAAAATCGTAAACTAGCCACGTAGGACAGGAGTAACAAAGGCGATATATCACAATTAATTACCGAGACAGACATCTACAAAATGTTGACCCGAAACATGAGTAATAATGAACTTAAATGTTTACACTCGGGGGTGTTTTGTCTGACACTATCGTAAACAGCTGTTACACATGGCTGTCAAATGGAGAGGTCATTGACTAGAATCACCTTTGATCAATGACTGTAATTCTCTTGTTATAAGCCCATGTTTGTACTGTAGTTAACCCTGTTATAAGCCCATGTTTGTATTGTAGTTTACCCTGTTATAAGCCCATGTTTGTACTGTAGTTAACCCTGTTATAAGCCCATGTTTGTACTGTAGTTCACCCTGTTATAAGCCCATGTTTGTACTGTAGTTCACCCTGTTATAAGCCCATGTTTGTATTGTAATTCACCCTGGTATAAGCCCATGTTTGTACTGTAGTTTACCCTGTTATAAGCCCATGTTTGTATTGTAATTCACCCTGTTATAAGCCCATGTTTGTACTGTAGTTCACCCTGGTATAAGCCCATGTTTGTACTGTAGTTCACCCTGTTATAAGCGCACGTTTGTACTGTAGTTCACCGTTATAAGCCCATGTTTGTACTGTAGGTCACCCTGTTATAAGCCCATGTTTGTACTGTAGTTCACCCTGTTATAAGCGCACGTTTGTACTGTAGTTCACCGTTATAAGCCCATGTTTGTACTGTAGGTCGCCCTGTTATAAGCCCATGTTTGTACTGTAGTTAACACTGTTATAACCCCATGTTTGTACTGTAGTTTACCCTATTATAAGCCCGTGTTTGTATTGTAGTTAACCCTGTTATAAGCCCATGTTTGTATTGTAATTCACCCTGGTATAAGCCCATGTTTGTACTGTAGTTAACACTGTTATAACCCCATGTTTGTACTGTAGTTTCCCCTGTTATAAGCCCGTGTTTGTATTGTAGTTAACCCTGTTATAAGCCCATGTTGTACTGTAGTTAACCATGTTATAAGCCCATGTTTGTACTGTAGTTAACCTTGTTATAAGCCCATGTTCAGGTTATTTTTGACATTTTCAAGACAGTGAGTCAAATTTATCATAAATTCTTTATGATCATATAAAACTTCATGGGCAAATTGCACTTTGTTCACAGAACCAGTTCTTGGTTGTTTCTCATTTTCTCAAGTTGAACTCTGAAAATTTGAATGATTGTATCGTTCATTATTGATTATGTCCAGCTGTTCCCCAGCTTCATTAAAGCCATGAATGTTCAAAGGGTCAACAACACACAGGTGGGATGGTCAAAATAGTACATCAATCAGATTACCGATGTATAGATGAAACACAGCTATCTCGGTAGAGTAACTGACCACGGACTAAAAGTTCTAGATTTTATCAATGTTTATTGTGCACTTTGTACTTAACTCTGATTGTTCAAGTCTACCCATCTGTAAAAATGAGTGACAGCATGCAGGGAAGTACAGCTGTGAAAGACTGGTGTCTCTCTTCAAAGACAATTATATTTTCAAGTTATTTAGAGACACTCTGGGTTAAGCTCTTATAGCTCCAGAAGATTTAAGTTTTTTTTCTGATTGACAAACCAAGAAGCGATAAGGATGAAGTCAACTTACGGATCAATAGTCTTTGGCAGCAGTGTTCCAAGCTCTTTTATTCTGTCATTTATATTAAATCGTCTTCTTCTTTCAACTACAAATGAAAACATTTGACAATGAGTTTGAGTTTTAGTTTTGACACTCACTTGTACATAAGATCTGCTTATACAGAAATTACTTAAATATTTTTCACCGTATTTGTTTTCAACAAATGCATAATATGATTTATATTCAATAATATTTTAAATATTTAACAAACAAACTAACTCATATTGTGGTTGTCCTTCTTCTGTCTGTCTTTCGCCCACATGCGGGACTCTTCCTCCGACATGAAAGGAGGTGTTTCGGCCCGTCTGAACGCAGCTGGACAGGAATTAGATGACTCTGTATTACCCGTCAGCTCGTGCACATTGTTAACCAAGTTGGACTGCGGCAGCTGCAGATATATCGTAGTAATAAAACATCAATGTGGAGTCAAATGCACAATATTTCTTATTTACTTTAATCTGTCTAAATAATAATTTTCTAAGTTAAGGAAAAACAGTGGAATCTGGTATTTCAATGGACAAAAAGAAAGTTTGAGATCTTCAAATTTTTAGAAAAAAATACAAGAATTCCACACTTTTAGTAAGAAAGGTGTTTTTGCTTGAGTTATCGCGTGAACAGATATGCCAAAACGCAGAAAAATGAAACTCGACAGAAAAACCTGTAATATATGTTGAACATAATTGCTTCTAGTATTACCGTAAAAAAAATTGAAAGGAATTGATTAAAAAATAAAAAAGTACTACACAATGCCCTTATTTGGCAATAAAAGGGGTATAACTCCATCAAAAATGCACTTAAACTTTTGCAGTATGTGCACCAAGTTCGAGTTCAATCAACCCAAGGGAACTCAAGTTATCACATGGAAACCTTGTTTTGGACGACGCAACCGACGCCAACGACAAAGTAATGCCTATATTTCGCCTCACGTTGCAGGCGACACAAAAAAGGGAAATATTGTCTGACTAAAAATCAAACATTTCAGTACTTTTTTTTTACAGTTTCTATAATATTTGGAGACGTATGCAAGCAAAAAAATCAATTCTTAAACTTTTTATTCTGCATTTCTTATCAGGCAAAACATGTATGGAAGATTTTTATAAAGGTCAGCGATCTAGTGTGGACATATGTGTGTGGCGTACTTACCATACAAAGAAGATGTTGCGTGAGAAAGATTTTACAAAAATGAAAGACTTATAATGATAGGCCAGAGTTTTCCTTAGAGGACTATAACGAGAGAAAGAATTAAGGAGGCACGGTAGTCTAGTGGTAGGATGCTTGGCTTGTGACCAAAGGATTGCGGATTTGAGTCTCGTCACAACACTGTGTTGTATCTTTGAGCAAGATACTTTACTCTGCTTGTTCCAGTCTACTCAGCTGTAAATGAGAACATGGTTGGGCAGTGCTAGAATTGTTGAATGCTAGCTAAGTGTTAGAGAGACTTACCGTGGAGGACATATGTGTAAGAGAGACTTACCGTGGAGGACATATGTGTGAGAGAGACTTACCGTGGAGGATATATGTGTAAGAGAGATTTACCATGGAGGACATATGTGTGAGAGAGACTTGCCGTGGAGGACATATGTGTAAGAGAGACTTACCGTGGAGGACATATGTGTGAGAGAGACTTACCATGGAGGACATATGTGTGAGAGAGACTTACCGTGGAGGACATATGTGTGAGAGATGGCTCTATGGAGTTGAGATCATGATCCACTGTGACATCGACAGGTTCTAGACTGAGAATATCGCTAAGAAGGTTGTCCATCTACAGCAAACAAAACAATGTTACATTTAGCATCAAAGTGAAATCAGTACTGTGTTAATTCAGTTTTAAAAGGCTAGAGAGTGAATATTGGGTGGGACAAAATCATTCTGATTTACAGGAACACAAATTCAAATGTTGACAAATGATATATTTTATCAGTTTACCATAAGATAAACAATATATATATGTATCCACAGAATTATTTTATAACCCTGTAAAAATGTTCCATATTATTTCCCTGATACACAATTCCCACCTACACTGATCACATCTCAAATCAAAAATGTTCTTTAACATAAATATCTTACTACATGTACTACAAATGTACGAGAAATGAACATAGTCTTGAATTCTTTGTGTTCCTACTTTTGAAGGTGATTGACAAGGTGCAATTTGGACAACTACTTCATGCTTGATTTGAGAAGTTTTCCATGTTATCAAAGTAATGAAAAATTGATGTTAATGGTCAAGGTAAAGTAAGATGCAGATCTGGCTCTATTTCTCATACGGTTAAAATCAAACGTATCTATGTTTGATAATGGCACTAACTAAAATCTCACAGTGGGAAATCTGGTAATGATGACAAGTGTAAAATATCTTCAGTGTGACTGAAGTTTCTTCTAGTAGAAGACCCTGGCTACGTAATTTGTTAAACAAGTAGCAAATCGTAACGTCTGGGACGATTTGTACAGAGTGAGTTTAGCTTTCGGACTGTTGAATCCAAATGTTTCATTTTATATGATTTCAAAAATATCAAAAATTAGAATTATAACGAAATGTCATTCAATATCAATATCCGGAGACAAGAAAACATTTGCACATTTTTTAAAATATTGTATTTTGAAAATCTACATTTACTTTTTAAGCTTATCAAGATTTAAACAAATGGTTCCAGATCACAACTTTTAACTATCTAGTCATCGAGCACTTTTGACATTTTGTATGTTAACACTGACTTACGTCAGAAACACTGGTGGCACAGCTACTCAGTCCAACAGACAGAGGACTGTCCGGGTCAACCGGCGCACTCCCACTCAGTCCTAATTCATTGGTGTTGATGGTCATTGTGGAGATATTTGGCAGAGACTGTATGGCCCCAGGACTGTCCAGGGACTTACTTAGGAATGCCTGGATCTGACGTTTTTTATTCTCCTGTACATGGAACAGTGTCGGATTTTTCAGCTGTGTCTGAACCTGCAAAATAACAATGATTATAGATGATGATTTGTAACAAGGCAAAGATTGCATAATGACTCATTACAACTATTTGATAGATTTGATCGTTAGGGTTCAAGAAAAGTTAATACTAAATATGTCACCTAAAAATATCAGTACTTCATAAAAACAAAATATCCAACAGTTGCCAAAAAATCAATAAAAAGAAAAAGTGGAATTCACATTTTTCACTCAGGAATAATTTAGTTATCATACTGAAAAAAAAAGAGATAAAAAAAAATAGTTAAGGAAATAATTACAAAAAATCTTAGAGAATTTATGGTTTCAATAAGGAAGTATCAGATCAGTAAACTCAAGTTTTCAAAATATTTGAATGTTTTAAAAATGTGTGCCTTGAAATGTCCATAAGAAAACCTACTTACACTAATGCAATCTTTCAATACTGAATCTTACAACAAGTTTCATCGACAGAAAATAAAGTGCTTAATCATATTGTGTAGGGACAGGAAATGATGAGTAGACTGTATCCCTGTTCCCTTGGGATTCCTGCTCTAACCTTTGTACCCTAAGTCTACCATCAGTCATCCCCTTTCAAGCTGTGAGGCTAAATCATATGTTTTACTCACTAAATATGTCTAATTATCAGACAATTTTCACGTCCAGACTGTCATCCCTCTGGCTCACATTAGACTGGCTATAAACAATCACCAGGACAAACCCATTGTGATTTTTCAGGGAAAAAAGGAGGGAATCTGATACTGGTCATCTGACAGAGAATGTAAGCGCGTATTTCCGTCTACACTTAAGACGACATTTTGTCTGTTAAATTGTCACCTCTGAAAGAAAAGGATGGGGGAGGGGGGCACATACACAGTTCCTGGCCTGGACATTGTATTTTCAATGATAACTACAGTTCAGGAGGGCGGTTTGTGTTGATTATCGCCTTGAACTCTTCACATTAGTGTACTTTGTCGTATTGGTGTACTTGAGACAGAGTAGTGTTGACAGTTGGCTCATCAATGAAACTTCTTGGGTTTTTTTCTCATTTTTCATAAAATCCTGTTCTGCTTGACTAAGGCTTTCACTCACATTTTTTTTTGAATCTTAAATATTTCTGGTTATCTATTGAAAAATTTGCATATATATTTTAAGGCTTTTATTGTTAGTTTTTTGCTTACAACATATCTTTACTTTCAGATCTGGCTCATTTGCAAATCTATAACAACCCAAACACCACTATGAAAATTACCATAAAATAATCAAATTGTGCATACATATTACAGGTGTACTTAGCAGGGACCTTAAGGCAACAAGGTATTCACAATGACTTTGAGGCCACAGTTTTTTTTACAATGATGCTGATGCCACAGCGGATTTCACAATGATATTGATGCCACAGTTTTTTTACAATGATGCTGATGCCACAGGGATTTAACAATGATATTGATGCCACAGGGTTTTTACAATGATGCTGATGCCACATGGTTCTTACAATGATGCTGATGCCACATGTTTTTTTACAATGATGCTGATGCCAGAGAGTTCTTACAATCATACTGATGCCACATTTTTTTTGACAATTATGCTGATGCCACAGGGTTCTTACAATGATCCTGGTGCCACTTTTTTTTGCAATGGTGCTGATGCTATATGGATCTTACAGTGATGCTGATGCCACATGGATCTTACAGTGATCCTGATGCCACATGGATCTTACAATGATCCTGATGCCACATGGATCTTACAGTGATGATGATGCCACATGGGTCTTACAATGATGCTGATGCCACATGGATCTTACAATGATGATGATGCCACATGGATCTTATAGTGATGCTGGTGCCACATGGATCTTACAGTGATGCTGATGCCACATGGATCTTGCAGTGATCCTGATGCCACATGGATCTTACAATGATCCTGATGCCACATGGATCTTACAGTGATGATGGTGCCGCATGGATCTTACAATGATGCTGATGCCACATGGATATTACAATGATGATGATGCCACATGGATCTTACAGTGATGATGATGCCACATGGATCTTACAATGATACTGATGCCACATGGATCTTACAATGATGATGATGCCACATGGATCTTACAATGATGCTGATGCCACATGCATCTTACAGTGATGATGATGCCACATGGATCTTACAATGATGCTGATGCCACATGGATCTTACAGTGATGCTGATGCCACATGGATCTGACAGTGATCCTGATGCCACATGGATCTTACAATGGTGCTGATGCCACATGGATCTTACAGTGATGATGGTGCCACATGGATCATACAATGATGCTGATGCCACATGGATCTTACAATGATGATGATGCCACATGGATCTTACAGTGATGCTGATGCCACATGGATCTTACAATGATGCTGATGCCACATGCATCTTACAATGATGATGATGCCACAGGGTTTTCACATTGTGTTTTGAAGCCACAGGGTTAATGATATGATCTTGTAGCATTGATCTACGGTACTATGATAAAACAGGTGTTACAAGAAAACCTTGGAAATGTTTTTCAAGGAGGAGGCCAAATCTTTTACATAGATTTATTCCTTACTAAGGGACAAAATTCATATTCATGTTTTAATTGTTGTAAATTTTCATAACAGAATCCAACCATTTTTTTATTTTTACATATGAAATAAAAAAAAATGAATAAATATATATAAATATAACCTTGAAATACATATTTTCTTACCTTGAGGATATGGACTGGGACTTCCCCAGAGTTGAGGGAGCTGGACATTGGCACCTGGATGACCTGAGGCTTGGTGGAGACATGACGATGGGACTGTGACAGAAGTGATGTGTCCTTCTCTCGCTCTACCTCCTCCGCAAGCTGCGCTTTCTGGAGCTGCTGCCTAAGGTTCGCCCGCAGTGGCATGTTCACATGTTTCAGTTCTACCTTCGGGCTGCAACCAAGAAATGATGTTTTTGAATATTTTTAACAGTTCCCCCTCGGTTCATAATACAATGTGTATCAATTGGATGGGCAATGTTCTAACATGTAACTTGAAATGAATGATTTGGTCGACATCCATTGTCCCTGCATGGTGTTTCAACTTGACTATAAACACTTTCTCAAAAATTTGACTTTGTTTTTGTTTTGTTCAGTGAGCGGAAAATGTGACTAATTTAACTTTGCAATAACATGTATACAGTAAACCTTTATAAGTATGTGAGGGTACACTGACCTTGAAGCCAATTTCCTTCATGCACAGTGAATTGGAAAATGTAGGTCACTAAGTTAGTTTTGATGTGTCACACACTTTTGCCCAAAAATGTAACAGTTCAAAATGTTTGGTAAACTTGTTTGAGAAGACAAAGGAAGCAATTGCCATAAATAATTACCATTGGAGAAGGACATGAGCACACACCCAGGCATGTGCACATGCACACACATCCCCATTATGTGCACACACACACCCATCCCCATTATGTGCACACACACACACACATCCCCATTATGTGCACACACACACACATCCCCATTATGTGCACACACACACACACATCCCCAGACATGTGCACACACACACACATCCCCATTATGTGCACACACACACACATCCCCATTATGTGCACACACACACACACATCCCCAGACATGTGCACATGCACACACATCCCCATTATGTGCACACACACACACATCCCCATTATGTGCACACACACACACATCCCCATTATGTGCACACACACACACATCCCCATTATGTGCACACACACACACACATCCCCAGACATGTGCACATGCACACACATCCCCATTATGTGCACACACACACACATCCCCATTATGTGCACACACACACACATCCCCATTATGTGCACACACACACATATCCCCAGACATGTGCACATGCACACACATCCCCATTATATGCACACACACTCATATACCCAGGCATGTGCACACACACATGCATACAATATACAAATGTAATGAAATCTAAGTTATGTTTCCATTGTTTTATGTATCAAATCCATTATACTATGCAAACTCCCACCATTTTTCTGCTAAATACAGGCCTGGAAATGTCAATTTCCTATTAAAGTTAAGTTATTTCCTCTCTATACATACAAACACAATTATACAATGTGTTGTGGGCCTATTCAGGGATTTGGAACTGTTCGAATCATTGCCAGAAATGTTGCGGAAAAGTATTTACATTACAAATATCAAGATAGATAGAGCCATGTAAAAGCTCCCTGTTTTATAACCAGATCAGGTCCAGGGATTGACCTCTATGGCAGAGGTGTTTTGGTAAAAACGGAAATTAGATAAAATATCATGAAAATTAAGATTTCCTTCGAATGTAAAACTCTTGGCTTTGTTAAATAGGCACACAACTACCAAATCCAAAAATATGCTGAACAAATTGGAAATCTTCTTTGTCGGAGATATAAACAAAACCACTAGGACGAACGTTCTTCCTTAACTGCTATGAATCAGATGCACATTCAGTTAGAAGACCTATAAATGTTTACCTAGGAAAATAAACATATTTCAAACAAAAGGCTAAGCCAGTCTTTTTGCACAGATCATTATATATTATCTTATCCAACAAAAAGCTGATTCAACCTATTTTTTCACAAGCTCCAAACAATAAACGATCATCATATTTACCTAAAGCGACACACCGGAAAAATGTTCACACCAATTTCCGACATCTTATTATCTTGTGTGTATTATGTTTGTGTATTTCTCAAATCCATGAAAGAAAATTAAAATCTTGCCTTTCTCACACAGGGATTCAGTGTCTGTCTTTGATGAAACACCTATAGTACATGTCTGTGTTAATACCCGAAATACTAAATCAACTACAAGATAAATGATGGCTCCCCTGTTGGACAATAGAGATAATGGCTGCTCCCACCGATAGGTAGACAGGTTAAAGATCAGGTTATGATTGTAGGATCATCCGAATTAACCTATATATCATGTGCAGATAACGTTCGGAGCATGTCAACACAGTAACAACAATGGGCCCACCCAATTTTCTCACACATTGAGCTCAAGCCCTGTAGTTCTTTCACTTATCCCTTCAGACACAATTTCCCCCCTTATTGTCATTTCAAATTCATTTTTGTTTCGTTTCATTTGTCTGTGCCATAAACCATTAACACAATTTAGCGCAAATTTGAATGGAGAAAGATAAATGCATATTTAGTAAAGCCCAGAAGCTCTCCTTAGCTGGCCTCTGATAATTTATCAATAATCTAGCGCAGACAAGATTGGGATAAGATTGCACAACCACAGCCACAACATGTAGGGGCGATGAAGATGTATTTATACGCAGTGAAACTTGTCTGGACTTAACACCTGACTGGGACCTGTATATAATAACGCAAGCATTATATATTAGATTCTGTTGTAATAAGCTGCATTGCTCATATCTCTATATCATATATCAAATTCAATTTCTTTTTGAAAAGTTTGTGTGATTTTAATGATATTTCGTTTATTTCATCTTTATTATTTCTGAGAAAAGTCCCTAAAGGCATTGTTTTCTATTTAGAAATGATTTATCAAAGCCTTAGTTATGCAGAAAAATAACCTCCAGTCATTAATTACGGTTTTAGTGGAAAGGGGATCCTTGAGGAAGTCACTGGGATTCGAACCCTGGACTTCAGATTGTTATACCATCGCCCTAACAGATTGAGCTACCTGGTCATCAGAAGTAGTCTAAAACAAATGTGGTCTAGTTATACCCAAACGGAGGTTAACTCATTCACCCCTGAAGTTTCATAATGAACTATTCCAACCTTTGAATTGGAAGAGTTCAAATGTGTCTTCAGGGGTGAATGAGTTAAGGGGAGGTTACTGAATGTAGTAAAAACCATGGTGCAGTGTGGGACAGCGATCTTTAAGCTGTCATTAATATTCTTGCTGGTCACTGTTTACATTTTAAAATAAAATTATAAAACTTTCATTACTAGGGCTGCCTCAAAAATAAAATTATAAAACTTTCATTACTAGGGCTGCCTCTAAAATAAAATTATAAAACTTTCATTACTAGGGCTGCCTAAAAAATAAAATTATAAAACTTTCATTACTAGGGCTGCCTCTAAAATAAAATTATAAAACTTTCATTACTAGGGCTGCCTCTAAAATAAAATTATAAAACTTTCATTACTAGGGCTGCCTCTAAAATAAAATTATAAAACTTTCATTACTAGGGCTGCCTAAAAAATAAAATTATAAAACTTTCATTACTAGCGCTGCCTCAAAAATAAAATTATAAAACTTTCATTACTAGGGCTGCCTCTAAAATAAAATTATAAAACTTTCATTACTAGGGCTGCCTAAAAAATAAAATTATAAAACTTTCATTACTAGCGCTGCCTCAAAAATAAAATTATAAAACTTTCATTACTAGGGCTGCCTCAAAAATAAAACAATATCTATGTAATTGTTATAAGACCCTGTTTAGCAGTCAGACACAATTTGGCATTGACAACGAGAGTCAATCAGGCACACCAGGGTTCATATGTTCTAAGACCTGAAGACAGACCAAGGAGAGAACTAGGTGCACCAATTAACAGTTTAGTTGCACTAATAAATCAGATGTAATCTGGATTGCTGAAACATTAGTATACAAATCAAAGTACTTTCAGATGTCACTTTCCCCCATTAGGAACATAGAATCTGATTACCAGAGAATGCAAAGACGAAACATAAAACACACAATGGGCATACTCTATCTTCAAAGTATGTTGATCATTTAAGTGATTTATTCGGAAAAAAATATCAATGGTTGTGAAACAAGATCACTGATAAAAGTATAAAATGCAACACATTTCGTGAAATTTAGAAAAAGTTTCAAATCTTCAGGACACGCATCTTAGAGATCTTGATGACATGGGAGATTTTCTGAAATTCCAGATAGTTAAAAGACACAAAAAATCAGCCACTAAATCACGAAGAAAATGATAATGCTATGTGACAGCTAGAATACCCAAGGGATACAACCTGTGTATATTGTAAAAAAGTGTTTTATTCAACATTTGATAAGAGCTGTATGTTCTATACTCTTTCATTTAATGTATAATGACCATATATATATTACAACAATAACATATAATCTTGAAAAAGTAACGAGACAATGGAAAGATGAGACAATGGAAAGACGAGACAATGGAAAGACGTCTACAAAAAGACAAATGCTCAAATACAGGATTTCTGAAATGTACCTTTTTCTGCAAACACCAGCTGTGGCAATTAAAAACAAGAGCACCGCAAACGGATGCATAATACACCCACCCGTCTGACCCTATCCAATGTTTTTTTGTTTGTTTGTTATTTAAAGGACCTGGTAGGCAGTGTCATGTCTATGTGATAAAAAAATATTTTCATGATCTAACTGAACTGTTCATCACTGAAGAAACTTGCACCAAAACCATAACCTAGAAATTGCGCGAGAAAAGTTAGGTCCCAAACACGTCCAAAATTTCGAAAAATAGAAATTATTTTCCCACACACCAAAACTAAGCTTAATCAATAAGTTCTTCTTCTCTTGGGCAGCTCACACACAAAGTCTGAACCTTGTGCTAACAATTGTTTTAAAATTAGTATCTGGACAAGGACATTTTATTTTTAGTTACAGTGACCTTGACATCTGATGGACCAGTCGACCCCTTACAGTCATGTTTCTTCCTATTTCCTTAGGCAACTTACATCATCTAGCAAGTCTAAGAAAAGTCTAAGAAGTCTAAGCCTCATCTCAGATCATTTGCTCTGAAGTAAGGATCCATACAAGAAAAAAATATTTTTTCAGTATTAGTGACCTTGACCTCTGACAGACCTCCTATTTTCTAGGGTAACTCACATACCAAGTCAAAGCATTATGTAATCATTGTTCTGAAATTTAACTCATTCACCCCTGACGACACATTTGAACTCTTCCAATTCAAAGGTTGGAATAGTTCATTATGAAATTTCAGGGGTAAATGAGTTAAGTGATGCCAACCTTGACCTTTGATGAATCAAGCCCAAATTACATAGGTGACTTCCTCTACCATTCAGCAACCCATATACAACGTTTGAGCATTGTTCTGGACAAGAAAGGTATAAGGACAAACAGACAGACATCCTGTGTGATTGCTATATTACACAGGAGGGGGTTAATTAACATTATAATGATATAAGGTGTCAACCTCTGAAACCGCGAATGAGGGAGATCGCCCTCATTCCACATTTCCAATGATGGAGAAAGTGTGTGAAACACAACTGAAACGGCTTTGCTCAATTTCTCTTTCCTTTTTTATGCATCAAAATGATTCCAAAAAACATTCAGCTGATGCACACACACCTGTTATGATCAATACACACACCCTGCAGTAACTAGGAGATCATTTGACCACAGGATGTAGATTTTGAGTTTGGACTTGAATGAGGGAGTTAATCGAGGGAGATTGGTAAATTTTGGTCAAAATGAGAGAGTCTCCCTCCTGAAGGGGAAGGTTGACAGCTATGAATGATTGTGAAATCAAAATAAGCACAATGAAATAAGCCCATACTTTGACTGGTAAGGATTTGAATAATGCTTTCAAATATTGTTTTTGTAGCTTTTTGATTGTAAATGCAGCAAATGTATTTAAGGATCCCCGTACCACTGTCACAAACTGTAACGAAGTATTGGAAATTGCTTTTTCCTGCAAGACTATAGCTTTGAAAAAGTATTTCTGAAAAGAAAACCATACCTTGCAGGATTTTTATGAGAATAGATATATGAACTAAACAAAATATAAATCAACAACATTGTTCTTGATGTAACAGTTCAGCAGGGCCGGACCGGAATTCAACCCCTCACTCAGGACTTGAATTCAGATTGTTATATTATTGCTGTAGCCAATTAAGCTAACTAGCTACCCAACTTGGTCAACGAGAGTAGCCGGGTCAAACTGTGCTACAGTTATTACTACATAGAGTCCAAACCACAGCGCAGTGGGAAAGGAGTCCTTTTAAATATCATTCAAATTTTCGGATATGCTATATCAAGAAAAAATTCAGTAAACCTCAAGTTTTCTTGGATATTCCAACCCTCAGATTTGAATCACCTTATTTATAACTTGACCCTGGAAAAGATTTTATTAATCTCACATGAGTGCATTTGGTGACCTTTTTTATTGTAAGGTCAGAATGCGTGACTACGGTGCTCTTGCCCTCAGCAAACGACACCACCTCATAGATTATACTTTTTTTTTCAAAATGTTTGCAAATGCTTAAATAAATTTGAGGTAAACAATTGTATACCATACTTTTTTCCCTGCTTTCTTTCCAATATAACCCTAGTTTAAGTGTATACTATTAAGGAATCGTGCTGTGTTAAGCATTGCATGCATGTGTTTTACCAAAATTTGGGTTAAGAGTTTGGAGAAAAGAATTGACCCTCGAGTGTGAATTTGGGGTAAAATCCTCAGCATATCGTTAGTTCTGTCTCAAATTCTACACCCTCAAGCGCAATTTTCATACATGTATCACCACATATAATAGACTATGAATATCTTTGAAGTCGTGAGGAGGTTGAAGTGAGAAAGATTTAGGATGTGAGATGATAACATTCTAGTTTTGACATTTTTGATAAAGAAAAGATTAATCTCTTTTTGCAGAAGAGAATTATTTAAAATGATAACGTTTTGGGATTCCCTTCTCGTCATTTAATTTTGACAAGCTAGGTGATGCCCCAGTCAACCAGGATGATTTGATTGGTCAACGCACCAGTTTATTCTATTTTAGGTACGGAATATACTTAATGTACAATTAACGTATTGTTGGCTTAATTATTATCATCAGGTGTTAGAAACAGATACAATTCCTTCTATAATAAATGTATGGTTAACTCATCATTATCAAACAACAATGTATTATAAAAAGCATGACTGCGTTCATATGTGGTTTGCGTGTAACGAAAAAGTCGGTGAAACTACACCTCATCTGGCATTAAGTACATGATCAGTTGCGTAACATGTCTAGGCCTGTTGCGTAGAATGTAGGGGAGGGGTCAGACAGGTAACGTACCTTACATAAATCACCCTTTCTGCTATGATTGGCTACTTACTTAAAGAAAAATACCTTACACAACAACTTATTCTGTTCTTATTGGCCAAGGATAAAGGATTATAATAACACTACCAGGTTGTCAGCATATGTATCGTTATGAAATTAATTACCCTCAACATCACGTTTTGTGGAAGAGCCGTTAAAGCGCATGGTATCTATGTATCTAGGATGAAAGCAAGATGCTATTTTGCAAAATAAATGAGACACACTACATTGGTATTATAATCAACAAGTACCCTATACATAATAAGATCGTAAATTTCGGCACCTCATGTTGTAGTAAAACTTACATATCTTAGTAGATGCATCGGTCCGAAACCACAACAGTACAAAAAAACTGTTTATCATAACAAAGCAGGTTTTGAGTGTTTTAACATTTCGTCTGCTTGAATTTCCAAATCTAGACCATGTACTTTCAGCCTTAAAATATTTTATGTATTCATAGGCAATTAAAGATGTGAAAATGCCTCGCTCATTAAAACCTCATGTGACATGATATGAAAATTTAAATGTTTCAGAAAAAGCAAATACATATATTTAGAAAGGATTCTTAAGATTTTAGAAATGAATATGAAACCCATTATTTTACATCTCATAATGAAATGATTTCATCTGAAATGAAAAACAAGTCCCAAACATTTAATTACTGTCAGTCATGCTAAATGCCCAATACTGAAAAACAACTGTATTATTACCTGAAAATATCTTGATTAGCCAACAACATAATCACAACAATGCCATAGAATGTAAAATATTCTTAATTGCAATGAACATGAATTAAACTTTTTAGAGAAGAAAGATGGCATAAATTCTAAGTACCATATAAAAATTTGTCCACTACATTTTTCTGACAACTTCAAGGTTTGACTCTACAAATTTTCACTTGACTCCAAGTTAAAACTCCTGTGTTTGGGGTCAGCAGCTCTCGGCTTTTAAGAGGTAAAGAAAGCCCTGTAATTATTCTCGATATACTTACGGATAGTTCATGTACTGACAGTAGTCATTTGTGAGTTCAGCCAAATATGCCAGATGCCGAAGTGGATTTTCCCAGACCAGATCTCGGTACCAAAAATCTTCCATTTCACTAAATGTTTCACTATCAAACATTTGTTCCATGTTTTCAGCTAATTTAAGTACAGGATATTTAAAAAACGGTGGTCAAAGAAAGTCTAAGATTGTCTTTTGAGCATAAGCCTTTTGCAAACTCAGCAAATTGGATGAAAGATTCAATTTATATCGCACAAACTATATGTGCAATCTGAAATGCAACTTGCCCTAAGTTCTAGCTATCAGAGAACAAATATACTTTCAAGTAATTCATTCCAAAACATAAAAATAATTTTCAAATATATCATAGTAGTTCAATTATGAATTGAGTAAGAAGGAATTATTGATTATAACAAATATGAAATTTATGTCAAAATTTCAAAATAAACTGTATTAATTCCTAAAAATTACAAAAAAAATATTTCAGTGATTTTTATATGTTTGCTAATGTACAAATAAAAACTTTGTTTTCCAAAATAGAAACAAATGATGAGATGAGTTAATGCGATTTTGTAAATCCGTCAATGCAACATACTACGCGAAATTTTAATATTGCAACTATATTATATAAGTTATGTAAAGTCCTAATTTGAATTCTGAATTTGAAAGTTGCGGCACTCGCGATTATCCTGCACTCTGCTACAGTTCTGTCCTTGCAGTAATGATTATGCTTCGTTTAACGAAGTGAATTTTCCGCAATATTCCCTTGAGTAACTGATACAGGTTACAATGTGTATGCTTTCCACAGAAACTTTCATACACATACAATAGACTTTAGGGTAAAAATCAAAGTGACTATACATACAGTAATGCATAGGTATATATATATATATATATAACTTCTCTATCCCCCGTAAGCTCCCCCTTTTCCTCCATATAAGGAATTTCATTCACCACTCTGGGACAGTGCACAAGTTAAAAAATTGTTTCTCTTTACGATTTCAGCTTTTCCTGCCTATTGTTATTTAAATATGAATTTCTATTTTAACTTGCTAACAAATCAAGTCAAGTCTTTCTTATAACCCAGCCCACTGTCTAAGCATGGCAGGCTATAAGCTATACAACAGTATACTAGTTGATCTATGGGCATGGTGTATTAAAAATCAGCTGGGAAAAGTTACTGTAACGCTAGAAAAAGCTGGATAGTAGCTAAGATTAGGCACATTTCATGACCAAGTAAGTACTTTTATGTGAAAAGAGGCAGAACAAACGTACTTGGACCTGATATTTCTTCAATAAAAACGAAACTGCTTGGAATACTTAAATATGTTGTGATCTTTTTTACTTTCCGAAAATGTATACTTAAATGAAATAAAACTTTTTTAATGTATTCATGAACCTTTATAAGCAAAAATAATTTTACTCAGATTTCATATATTTTATATTTTATTGTGGTTCATAGTGATGAAAGGCTTAAACCTATATATACCTGCCAAATATCATTAATCTAGCTAGCTATTCCTCTTTTAGTGAGTTATTTTCATGGAGTTTGATTTTCACCATTTGGCAGTTTACATATAGATTGCCATGCCCCTTACCCACAGCAAGCTGCATTGCATTTTCATTCCAAGCCTTTTTTGATTTTTGGGAACTAGTCACTTGAATTTTTGTTAACCTTGTGACCGAAAATTTAGGTCAAAATTATGTATAATTTTGTAACTTGATAATACTCCATTCCAGCAAACTACTGCCAAAATATAATTGTCAACCACTGTGACATTGAATTTATGTTAAAGTCAATTTATTTGTATAATAATGTGACACCTATGTAGTTACTTTAGGCCAGACTCATTCGTAAAATGTTCGATCTTGAATGTCAATCAACATAATCTATTTCAACAAACTTGAACACTCCTTATACAATAGGAACCTACAGGCCAGTTTCAACTTTTGGCAGAATGGTTGATTATAAGTATAAGTTGCACATTTAAACATATTTGACACGTGCCACCATGAATATGGGTGAAGGTCATTCATTTAAACAAAATATTCAAAAAATACTCTTGGCCTCATGGAACATTTAGAAGTTATCTTCATACATATTTCAAGAATATAGAACGCTTTAAGTTACATGTTTCCACTGCCATTAATGTCTCAACGCTTTTAGTTAAATTTTTCCACTCCCATTAATGTCTCATGAAATTCAATCATGTTTTTACATATTCTTTTGTTCAAAACATCACAGAATTAATGTAACTATACACAGCAGTATGAAACAGTACTCTAATGCAATTTTTAGCTCCAGGTCCATATTAGATTATCCGCCATAAACCTTTTTTTTTTCTTTCAAAATGTTTTATTTCAATAACTTGCATATTTTTATATAATCTTATAACCAGCATACATTGTTTTACATATCACTACATCATTCTTCATCTTATAACAAGCATACATTGTTTTACATATCACTGCATCATTCTTCATCTTCATCTTATATAACCAGCATACATTGTTTTACATATCACTACATCATTCTTCATCCTATAACCAGCATACATTGTTTTACATATCAATACATCATTCTTCATCTTGTAATAAAGCATACATTGTTTTACATATCACTACATCATTTTTCATCTTATTACCTGCATACATTGTTCTATACATCATCCTACTTCATTCTTATTAGGTATACATTGTTTTATATATATTATATAAATTTTCATCAGATTAAAATAACAAAAAC